>NW_005871051.1:17781838-17794101 GCF_000147115.1 Myotis lucifugus | reverse complement strand
GAGTCATATATCCTCTCTGAGTCAGTTTCCCCATCTGTTAAATGGGCACGATCATGTCCACCTTGGATGGCTGGGGGAGGGTTGAATTTAATGGAAGCACGGGGTCCTGGATAATCGCTCTTGTACCTCACCACCATCACTGTCCATGCCAGCTCTCTGCCCGCTACAGCCGTGGTGGCTGGTGTCTCAGGGTGGCTGCACACCCGCATATGCAGGATGCAGACGAGAGTTTGAGCAGAGGACGGGTGACTCCCATGTGGGACTGTGTGTCAGCTTCTCTGCAGGGAGAATCGGGTGAGCTTGCTGCTTTCCCAACTGCTGTCAGGCGTATTCGCTCTCCCTCTACCCTATCAGTCATCACCATCCTACGCTATTACTTCATTCAAAAAAAAAAAGATTTGCTTTTTTAACCTTTTACTCATTCTAATGATTGAGTTTATGGGCTTAATCTACAATTATACATTCTTAATTCCTTCCTAAGTACAAAAATAATAAAATAAAATTGTTGAGGCATGCTTCCAATTAAAGTCATCTTGTATACCACACTTTAGGAAACATGGGTAAGAAGAACCCCACCCCCTTCTATTTTTTTGTAGTAGATGCTTTCTTTATTTTTAAAATATATTTTTATTGATTTCAGAGAGGAAGGGAGAGAGAGATAGAAACATCAGTGATGAGAGAGAATCATTGATCGGTTGCCTCCTGCATGCCCCACACAGGGGATGGAGCCCACAACCCAGGCGTGTGCCCTGACAGGGAATGGAACTGTGACCAGATTCTTAGGTCGATGCTCAACCACTGAGCCATGCTGGCTGGGCTGTAAATTCTTTATTATGGGAGGTTTAAAACATACAGAAATAGCAAGAATAGTATACTGAACTCTTGTACCCACCCCCCTGCTTCAACAGCTATCACCTTTTTGCTGTTTTTCATTCATCTGTGCTCCACACTCTCCCCCCTTATTTTGCTGGAGTGTTTTTAAAGCCACTCCCAGACATTATATCATTTCACTGTAAATACTTCAGTATGTATCATTACTAGATAAGGGCTTTTAACTTTAACATTACCATACTACCATTATCAGTCTCAACATAATTAATAATAATTTCTTTAGATCAGCTAATACCTAGTCTGTGTTCCATTTTCTCTGATTATCTCAAAAATGTCTTGTTTCAGTTGGGTGGTTTGAATCAAGCAGATGAACTTGGGAACTATGCTCTAGCCTCTCTATTTCCACAATAGCCATGCATCTACATATGTCATTGCCTGTCTTTTCACCGATCAACTGATGACAGGGGATCTCTCTTTCCTTAGCTCCTGTCCCTCTCCTCTCCCTTCATCGTGCCCTGTCCAGCCAGCTGTCAGATCCAGAGCCCAGCGCCCTCTCCCTCCCAGCTTCTCCTCTCTGGCCTTGGCCTGCCCTTCCCATCGCCTTGTCCCCAGGAAGGAATGGGGCTTTGGAAGGAGAGACTGGCACCTGGGGGTGAAGTTGGCAGGGGAAGGGGAAGCTCATGTGCCTGTCTCCCTCGATGCCTCATCTGATAAATGCCAGGTCCCTCAGATGTCCATGTAAGGCTGCCTGGCTTGCTCAGAGCAGGGGCCAGCAGGCAGTGCCGGAGGAGCCGGCCAAAGGGGCTGGCCACGGGGTCACGTGGCTCTGGGGCGCACTGCTGCCCTGCAGGGTAGCTGGCTGGGGGTGGCCAAGGCTTCATGGGACACAACCCCTCTTTCAGCTGCATTCCCTACGGTGCCCCCCCCCCCCCTTGTGCCCCTGTGCCCTCTGCTTTCATTGCCAGCCAAGGGCCTGCCCTCTCTGAGCTGGGTCCGATGGACTCAAGCTTGGGATGCTTTTCTCATCCTCCCTGATCCCATCTTCTTGGGGCTGGGAAAGTTGTGCCCCAGAGTTCCTATGGCCTGTGGCCTTCCTCTCCTCCTCTCCCTTCCCCTCCCCTCTGCTCTTTCCACTCTTTCTGAGGCCTCGTGCTCAGGTCTGCCGGCTGGTGGGGTTGTCTCCTGGGCAATTGAGGGGAAGGGAGTACTTGGGTCCTCTCCCAGTGTTCTCCCTGAGATCCTGGGCACCTTTGGGGAAGCTACAGCCCTTCTCAGGGCCTCCTGTTCTGTGAGAAATGCCCACAACAGCTCTTGACCTCATTGACTGAGTTGCCGAGGGGGGACCCTTGAGAGTTAGGTGTAAGTGTATGTGCATGTGTGTGTGTGTGTGTGCTCGAGTGTGTGTGCGCACAGACTTTAGAACTGTGGCCCTAGAACATGGATTGGGTTACAAGGGGGGAAAGAGACTGATGTGAGGGCTGCCTGGGGTCACCAAGGTCCTACAGGACTTTCATTTCCAGCTCCTTGCCTCTGTGTATGACCACATCTCTCCCTGCTGCCTCTTGCCTTTTGGTATCTCAGGGCCCACCATCGTGTCTTCCTCCCTTCCCCTTCTAATGTCTGATATAATGTCTGGGAGTGGCTTTGTAGTAAATGCTTTCTTTATTTTTTAAATATATTTTTATTGATTTCAGAGAGGAAGGGAGAGAGATAGAAACATCAATGATGAGAGAGAATCATTGATCGGTTGCCTCCTGCATGTCCCACACAGGGGATGGAGCCCACAACCCAGGCGTGTGCCCTGACAGGGAATGGAACTGTGACCAGATTCTTAGGTCTCCCCTCCCCTCCCTTCCCTTCCCTTTCTTTCCCTTTCCTTTCCTTCCCTTTCCTTTCTTTTCTTTCCCTCCCTTTCTTTTCCTTTCTCTCTCTTTCTTTCTTTCTTTCTTTCTTTCTTTCTTTCTTTCTTTCTTTCTTTCTTTCTGTCTTTCTTTTCTTTTCTTTTCTTTTCTTTTCTTTTCTTTTCTTTTCTTTTCTTTTTCTTTCTTTCTTTCTTTCTTTCTTTCTTTCTTTCTTTCTTTCTTTCTTTCTTTCTTCCCTTCCCTCCCCTCCCCTCCCCTCCCCTCCCCTCCCCTCCCCTCCCCTTCCCCTCTTTTCTTTCTTCTTACCTGAGGATTTCCCCCCATTGATTTTTAGAGAGAGTGGGAGGGAGGGAGGGAGGGAGGGAGGAAGGGAAGGAGAGAGAGAGGGAAACATCATGTAAGAGAGACACATTGATTAGTTGTCTCTTGCACGTGCCCTGACTTGGGGCTGGGGATCGAACCTGCAGCCCAGGTACATGCCCTTGACTGAGAATCAAACCCGTGATCCTTCGGTGTGTGGGCCACTTAGCACACCACTTAGCACACCAGCCAGGGCCACCACCATGTCTTTCTATCTTTGCTTTCTCTCTTCTGACTTTTCTTTCTGTGTCTGTGTAACTCCCTGCTCCCCCTTTCTTCTATGCCCCTCAGGACTCTGTATGTTCATCTCATCTTCAGGGTCCTGCCTTATTTCCCAAGTCTCAGCCCTTCGTCCAGCCCCCTTGGCTCCCCCCACTTGCCCTAACAATGACGTGTTTGGGTGATTGGGTTGTGGAGAGGACTGGTGAGATGAGCTGCCCGAACTCCCCCTAGCAGGAGGGCTCCTTTAGCTCCCCCCAGGTCTGTCCCAACCGACAGTGTTTACTACCAGAGGCCATGGAGGGTGTGTGTTTGCCCAGCCTGGAGGGACTGGAATGCAGGAAGGACAAGTTGTACTTTAGCCCACTTCTCAGCACGAACACAGACCTTCTCTCTTTCCTGTGTAGATGTTTCTGACGGGAAACTGAGGCCCACAGTGGGCCTGGGGCCCCTGGAGAGGGAGATGCAGAATGGAGGGAAGCAGGCAGGCCCCTGGCCAAGGTGTCTGAACTGGCGGCGCCGGCGTCTGGGGCTCCTCCTGGATGGCGCTGCGGGTGGGTGGAATCCACAGGGGTGAGACACTGAAGCCGGAACGTGCCGAGGATGCTTGGGGCCGCTTATCTCGGCCAGGAATGCACTGCGGTGTTATTAGCCGGCAGCCTCTCGCCTTTGGACTAACCATCCCGGTAGCATGGCAGACACCTGTCCAGCTCTGTCTGCCCAGACCACCCTCGGGTGTCTGCGTAAATCTCCTGTGGCTGGAGTTCACACATGTGCCTGTGTGTGTTTGTGTGCATGCATGGGGAATGTGCATGTGTGAGTGTGCATGGATCCATGTGTAAATGTGTGTGTGGGCATGTGCCTGTGCGGGTACAAGTGTGTGTATGTCAGTGTAGATCTTTAGGGGGCCTTTTAAGCATGGGAGTCTGTGTGCAAAGGACTGTGTGTGTGTGTGTGTGTAAGTGCATTTGGTTGTGTGGAGTGTGTGGGTATTTGTGCATGCATGTGTGCATAAGGGTGTATGAGTCAATGTGAGTGTGCATGATTAAACTCTGTGTTTGTGTCTGTGTGTGCCCCTACCTGGGGAAGCAGGAAGCCCAGGGGGCCTAGGGAGTGGGAGGGAAGTAAGGGACTGAGGGAAGGCTGATGACCCTGCTAGGGCATGATGAGAGGCTGGGAGGCTGGATGTGGGGACGGGGACAGTAGGTGGATGTGCAGGGCATGCAAGAGGGGCTCTGGGGCTCTTGGCACTTGGGGCCACTCTCCTTGATTGCAGTCTCCAAGTCTGCATGGTAAGAAGTCCTAAGACCTACCCCTATCATTCACTAGCCTTGTGACCTTGGGCAAGTTACTTAACCTCTATGAGCCTCAGTCTCCTCTGTATGATGGTGATAATCATAGTACCCGCCTGCCAGTCATTGGGGGAAAACCCTGTGCCTAGAACATACTAAGAACTGGATGAAAGATAACACGTGGCCACCGTCAGCATGATTACGGACCCCTCTGTCTGTCTTGCATCTGGCCTTGGCAATTCCTCTCTGGCTGGGAATCCCAGGCAGTATGGGAGACCCCCAGCTGATTCCTCTCATGGTGATGAGATAGAAGCCCGGACAGGGCACAAGACGGAGCCAGGGTCCCCAGGGAGCCCGGCGGAGCCCTTAGGATCCAGGCCCCTGGCCCCTGGCAGCTCTGGCCACCATGTTGCACTGCCTTGTTCTTATTCCTGGCAGTGCCAGGCTGGGAGGTAAGGAGACTCTCTCAGGCTTTCTCCCCCGGGCCCACCCAGACAGCTCAGGACCTATCTGTTCACCATGAAGCTTCTTCCAGGACTGAGTTCCCATGTCTTGTCATAATGGCCCTCCTATGAGACTTCTGCTGTTGAGCTCCTCGATCCCAGTATGAATCCTGACTGTCCCACAGAGAGGAGCAGGGCCCAAGGAGCTCCAGGATCCTCACCCCCCCCCCCCAGTTCTGCCCAAGAGAGCTGGCCCTCTGGTTCTGGACTTGGGTCCTTGCCTCTGCGTGGGCCACCCCAGCTCCACCTCTGCTCCCGACGCCAGCCAGACAGGAAGGGAATTCCTAGGAAGCATTGGGCCCATTTAAAGTTGGGCCCCCCACCTGCCCTCCCTCTGCCCCTGCTAGCATATCCTGCATCCTTCTAGGCCTCCCTGGAACTCCCAGGTGCCAGGATGGCTGCCCCGCTGGGGTAGCAGGCCCAGGGCATGGCCAGGAGTGTGGAGGTGGGAGCGGGCACTTTGGCGCCTGGGCAGAGGCAGGTGGGATCTGCCAGGATCCCTTATCCTGGGCAAGCTGAGATTGCCCTAGATGCCTGCCAGACAAGACTTGTTTTTCATAACCACCATCGACTACCCGGAAGAAGAAGGAAAAAAACACCCAACAACAACAAAACAACCACCAAACTTTTTTTGTTGGAATCTGCTGTTCATGGCCGATTGGCTGTACATTATTAAACAGGCAGCTGGAGCTCTGCCGGGAGGGTGCTTGAGCCAAGACTCACAGCCTGAACACAGTGTGCCTGCGACAACAGTCTCCGTCCGTGGGGTCCCTGGGGAGGAGCACCCAGAGGAAGGGGCTGCCGCTGTGGCCCTTTGCCGCCTCGGCCCTTCCCACCCCAGCCTCTGTTCTGGTCATCTCCCCGAGAGCAGGACCGTGCTGCCCCTGGAGCCCCAGCATCCTTTACCTGGGCCCTGCGGTCCCTCACCACCCAGAGCCGCTCCTTCTCTCCTTGGGTTGAGTGGACAGGCTCCTGCTTCCCTCCCCGTGCGGGTGAGGCCCATGCCGGTTCCCCGGGGGCGAGTGTGATACAGAGGCCTGGGCAGTGGGTGGGAGCTGGACACCTGGTTCTAGGGTTGACCCTGCTGAGCTCCTCCTTAGGGTGACATTGGGCCTCCCTACTTGGCCTCCCTAGTCCTCAGTGTCCACATCACTCCCAGGAGAGGAGTGGGCTGGGCTGCTCTAAATTCTTGTCAGCATTTTGTGAGCCCTGATTGGTGGCCTGAGTAGAGCCTGGGGTGGTTGTTTCCCAGAGTTCGGAGCCCTTCTTGCCCCCTCACACATTGGAGCAAGTCTTAAGCAAGCCCTGTGGGAGGGACGGGCCACTGGCCCTATTCACGCTGTTGACAGTCCCTCCGGCCACCTTAAAGCTGACCAGGGTAAAGGCCAAAGATCTGAAGGTGACATCAGTGAGAGAAGAAATGGGGGGTTCTGGAGTTGGGGTGACTGCCATCTTGGTGAAGCCGACGCAACTCTGGGGTGCACAGATAAAAGCACAGTATTAGGATCCCGGTCACGCCAGGGTGGGCCGCTGCCTTCCACAGGGTCGGGCTGCTGCTGGCATGCATGTGAGTCATTAGTTTGGGAACCGAGCCTTAAGGATCTCTTTCTGAACCTCTTAGAGATAAGATGGCCTAGCGGTTGAAAGTACAGACTGGGATTCGGTCCTAGCACCGCCACTGCTTCTTTGCTGTCTTATTATTATTGACTTTGGGCAAGTGACTTCCCTCTCATGTTGGAGCCTCTTCAGTGAACAAGAGCAGGGTTAGGATAACATGTACTCCCAGGGCTGTGTGAGGGGGGAGTGAGTGCAGTTTTATCACAGGCCTGGCACACAAGTGCTCATTGGCTGTTAGGCTTTAAGTCTCCCTCCCTCCCTCCTTCCCTCCCGCACTCGGTTCTTTCCCTTCACATGGCTCAGCCGTCCTCGTCCTCATGTGTTTGTGTTGTTGTTGGTTCAGTGTCTCTTTCCTCCTCTGGACCAAGTGCTCCTTGAGGGCAGGTGCTCTGCTCTGTCTAGCTTTGCTCATGTTCCACCCGCCTTCCAGCACATGGCCTGGCCCACTGCAGGCGCTTACACCACATTTGTTGAGTGAATGGGTGAATGAATGAACAAGTGAGGGCCAACTGGAAATGGACCAGCCCCAGAGGAACACCTGGAATGTGGAAAGATCCAGAAACTGTGAAAGAGCTGGGACTGTCCAGCCTGTGAAGCAACTATGGGAGCTTGTGAGCATGAGTGACTGTGTGTGTGTGTGTGTGTGTGTGTGTGTGAGAGAGAGAGAGAGAGAGAGAGAGAGAGAGAGAGAGAGAGAAAAGAGAGAGAGAGAGAGAGAGAGAGAGAGAGAGATTTGAAGGCACTTTTGAAGGGATCTGCTTGCTGAAGCAGAACCAGGAGCCACCGGGAGCAGGTTTCCACTCTGGCGGGAGCTCTTGGGTGTGGGAGGGGACCTGAGGGCTGGAGTGAGCAGGGCTGGCTGAGCTTCCGCCAGGCCCAAGGAGAGCCCTGCATGGGACAGGGTTCGGACTAGCCAGGCCCGGAGGTCCCACGTGCTTCGATGCTGCTGCTTCAGTTAGAAGAGTCGTAGCAATCGGCTGATGTCTCTGAACTTCAGTTTTCTCATCTAGAAAATGGGATTAATTATGGTCACTACCCATAGGGTTGTTAAGAGGGTTAAAGTGAGTGAATATCCACAAAGCTGCAAGAACAGTGCCTGGCACATGGAAAACACTCAGTAAATCTGAGTGTTTATTAAACAGGGCCAAAGAGATAGAGCGGAAGGAGAGATGAGCTGTGACTGTGGGATGGGGAGGGGGTGATGGCTTCTTTGAGGGAACAGGATGTGGGGGGAGTATGGAGGGAGCATGGAGGGCTGCTCTGTGCTAGACTCTGCGCTCAGAGTGGTTAAGTCACTTCCCTGAGGTCACACAGGCAGTGGGTGGGGTGGCCAGGTGGCCAGGCTTCAGACGTGGTGGGCAGTTCCAGAGCCTGGATTCTCTCTCCTCCACTCCTGGGCTCTGGTAGGATGGGGCCAGGTCTCTGTGAGTCCCAAACCCGGGAGGGATAGCACCTCATTTCAAGGTGGAGCAAAGTGATTACCGTTAGTATCTGTGGGGTGAAATCTAAGTCCTCAGGAGGGAAGTCTTCCGCTCTCTCCAACCCTGAAAGTGCTCTAGAATTAAAAAAAAAAAGAAAAGTATTGGGAGAGGGTGAGTGATGAAATGTTGGCAGTTCATTGCCACAGAGCAAAGGGCAAGGAGAAACTGTCCTAAGAGGAACATGGGAGGAATGAGGTTAGATGTTAAGGAAAAGGAAGGGTGAGATGAGCAGTAGATTGAAGGGTGCTGGAAAGGGAAGCAGATACACTAAAGAGTGAGGAGGTGGGAGAAGGCCATGCAGGTGATGGGAGGATAGAGAGGAACTCAAGGTTTGGTGGGAGTTGGGTCAGTGGGCAGCTCCAAACTTTGGGCAAGGGGCCTGGTGGGGCCAGTCCCCCAGGGCCACTGGGCAGTGGCAAGGGATGTTTTGACAAGCACACAAGCCAGCCTGGGACAGCATGTGGTGAGCCAAAAGTTCAGCCACTGGCCCAGCTCCTTGCTTCCTCCAGCCTGGTAGCCGGCTTAGCTAAAGGGCAGCTCTCTTGCTGGGCCCAGCATACTCCCCACTGACCCGCACCACAGGCCTGGCCTTGTCAGGTTGCTGTCCTGTCCTTAGCAGCTGCTCAGCTTCGGGCTGTTTCTGCTTCTTGGACGTTCGGAGATAAATGGGAAATGGTCCCAGGCTTCAAGGAATTCGAAAATGAAGGGGCAGAGAGACAATGGAGGTGTATTTGCCCTGGCTCACTTTCCCAAAGTTTATCATGTATTTGATGATGCCTGCTGTGTCCTCTCTTTATCATCTGAAATGAAATCGGGCCCAATTTCTTGAACCTTCCTTGTGTTTTTATTCCACAAATATTTACTGAGTGTTTACTGCTGTCCTCCTCTGGATGTCCTTTGATTTATATAGTACAGAAGAGAACGCATTTCTGATGATGTCTGAGCAGCATGGAGTAAAGTGCACCTCCTTTGGTCTGGGTTCTATACCTTTATTAATGTAACCCAAAGGACATTTACCTTTTGGGGGAAGCTGTATCCTACTGCAGGATACGGAAAAGAGAACTAAATTTCTGTTTTCACGAAATCTTAGAGCTTCCCCTACATGAACTATTATTTATTCGGTTTTTAAAAAAATGACTTTTGAACCTTAGTTCAGGACTTTAAAGAGAAATGTTCCCTTATTAACTGTAGCCTTTTCATAAAGTCAGTTTTGCATTTCAATTCATTTCAGCATCTTAGCTCTTCTTTCTGCCCCCCGCACCTTTGTGTACTTGGTAAACCTCCATTCTTCACCTAAGTTACTGATAAGTATGTTGGACAAGCCAGGGCAGAGGACGGAGCCCTTTGGCAAGTCAGGAAGCTGACACTGATCTATTAATCAACACCTCTAGGAATCCACTTGGCTTTCTACCTCGTCTTCAAGCATGTCATCACTGTTCCTGCCAACACCATCCTGAAGTCCAGATAGTCTAGGTCTGGGGGATTCCTTGACTGTCCAGTCCAGGAACCTTATAATATTGGTGTTAGGGTGGTGGACGTAGCTCTGTGAGGGAGGACTATGGGCTCTCTGAAGAGATCCAGGCTGAAGCCAGTGATCATCGCTGGGGTTGGCCCGAGAAAAATCCTGCCTGGAAACTGAGGCAGGCTCAGAGGAGGGAGGGGCTGCCAGCAGGTGTCTTAGGAACAAGCTGTTCTAAGGCTGTTTTCCCCTTGCTTTCCTGTCTTCTGATCCTCTGCTCTCAAACTAGGGTACATATCTGAGAGTAGGAAGCTGGAATGTAGGAGGCCTGGCCCTTCTCCCTCCCTGGGGGAGTGTGTGACAAAAGGCTGGAGACTATGCCTCTTTCTGCACTTTGGGAGATAATGGAAATGTGTGCAAATGAAATGTAAGTAGGGGACGCTGGTGGTAAGAAGGAGGTGCCCCTGCTGCAGCCTCAGTCCAGCTTCGACTATGACGACCATGATGAATAGAAAGGGAAGTGACCAGTGACCTGGGCTGTGGAGTCCAGTCTTAGGAAGGAAGGGAGGGAGAGGGGCTCTGGGGCAGCAGGGTGGGGCATGGCTTCTGGAGTCTGCTATGGGGGAGCCCTGGTGAGGAGGGTCCCAGGGTGTGACCTGAGATGAAAGCATCCTGGCGAACAGCCCCAATCATCTCTGGCTGTGGAGGTGTGGGAGGGCAGTGGACAGAAGGAGGAGGATGCAACCCAGATGCATAGACATTGACCAAATGGCTTAGGTGACCCCCTCCCCCCCGGGTCTGGATCCCACCTTTCTGTGTTGTGTTCAGCAGGATTCTGAGGCCCAGGGCCTTGCTCCTGGGGACCTGGGCATGTGGCCCTGCTTTCTCTGTGGTAGAGAGGGAGGAAGAGAGTGGAGGCCAAGGGCACTAGAGTGGGAGGCTCCTGCAACTTCCCTGGAGGCCACCCCTCCGCCATCCTAGGAAGGTGAGTGTTTCTGGTCAACTCTTAGTCCAGCTCAGAGGAACTTCCCCTTAGTTGTGTCAAAACCTGGGAATCTGTCCCCTTGAGAGTGTAGGTCACATGACCCGATGCCCTCCAGAGGGAGCCTTGAGGCCCGGAATTCCCAGTTGTGTCATGTGGTGACACAGCCTTGAGTTGGAAGATGTGAATTCAGATTCTGTCCTTTCATCAGCTGCTGTAATTTGGGGTGAATCACTGAAGTGCTCAGAGCCCACCTCTAAGGCTGGGAAAGAACCGGAGCCACTTCCCAAGTTCTCATGGGGGCCTGCGAGGAAAAGCACGTGGGCAAGGCTTGGGGCAGGGCAGGCACTTCAATGACGATGAAAAGAAAACGAAGGGGCCCTGGCTGGTGTGGCTCAGTGGATAGAGCATCGGCCTGCAGCTGAAAGGTCCCTGGTTTGATTCTCGGTCAGGGCACAGGCCAGGTTGCTGGCTCCATCCCCAGTAGGGGGCGTGCAGGAAGCAGCCATCAATGATTGTCTCTCATCATTGATGTTTCTCTCTCTCTCTCCCTCTCCTCTTCTCTCAGAAATCAATTTTTTAAAAACTGAAGAAAGAAAGGAGAGCAGCTCCAGGTCGACCCCTACCCCCTACTGTGGGGGCTGAGCGGCCAGAGAAATCTGGATTCAACACTCTTGGGCCATCTTTCTCTTGACTATCTTTGTCCTTCTCTGTCTCTCTGTGTCCCTCTGTCTTCCTTTCTGTTATGTCCCCTCATTCCCCAATGAAGGGCTTAACTCAGCACCTGGCCCCAAGACACACAATTCATTTTGCCTGCTTTTCTCAATGGCCTCTCTGTGGCTCCAGAGCCACCCCCACCCCCAGTTCTGTCTCTTTCCTCTTTCTGGGTCCCTGTTTCTGACCCCCTCTTTGTCCCACTCTCCTCCTGGTGCTCCTGCCCTCTGTTTCTCCAGCTTCTATCTCCTGTGAACAGGCATCCATTGACTGCTCACTAGATGCCAGGCACTGCCCTGCTCCTGTTGGGTCCTGTGTGTCTCGTGCCTCCTGCTGCTGTCTTCTCTCCTTCTGCCCCATAGGCCTCCTGCCCTCCCATCCCCCAGCTCCATTGGGCTCCAACACTGGTGTTATTCAGTTTTATGAGAAACCCCCAGGCCTACCCCTGAACGGACCAACCACAACTGGAACCAGATGTGCAGTGCTGCACATGGGGTTGGGAGGGAAGGAGAGAGGGAGGGAGGAGGGAAAAGGGTCTGGGCTGGCTCGAGGGGACTGGGGGATGGGAGATGGGAAACCCTGGGAATTCTGAGCCTTCATTGGCCAGGAGGAGGAGGAGTGGGGAGTGGAGAGAAAAGGGGCTGAGCAGGCTTCTGCACAAAGCAGTTCTCACTCTGTGTGTTTGTGTAAATGATGGTACAGACACTGGGGAAAGCGGGGGTGGATGATCATTTGTGGGACAGCTCTTGGAAATAAAGGGGAAGGCTGCTCCTCTTCTTTGAAACCTTCTAGCTCTTTGACTTCCTGTCTGTGTGGTTTCTAGAGTCTTGCTGAATTCATGGTTCTGTGCCCAGGTGCTGGGAAAGAGGGGGTGATGTTGGGATGGGGGGGGGGGTGGAGCGTTTCACCACCCAAGCCTTCCTGAGAGCAGCTGGAGAAGGGT
>NW_005871051.1:17760186-17781738 GCF_000147115.1 Myotis lucifugus | reverse complement strand
TTCTCAGAGTCCCCTGGGTCTGCTGCAGACCTGGGTGGGTGGGATGTACCTGGGACATCGTGTATCTAATGGTCCCATGTCTTAGTATGAGCAGTTTTTCTGTCTGTGATTATATAGCTTTGAAGATAAAAGTCTGCCAACAATGATCTTGGTACAACCTTGTGCAGAATTAAGCATTAAAAGTGCCCCTTTATTCAATTTTTTTTACCAGTCGCCCATCTGTCCATCTCTTCACCATTTACTTATTCATTTCACCTTTATTGAGAGCCTGTTATGAGTCAACCTTGTGCTAGGCACTGGACAAATTAGGGAAGGGGAAGGAAAGATAAACAAATCTTTGCTCAACTAATGGGAGATACAGAAGTGCGCCCAACAAGTGTATATCTTGGCATTAGTAGACGAGCAAGAGCCTTGGGTGCTCAGAGGGATGGTGCCTACCAACTGGTGTGGCTGGAGAAGGGTCCATGAAGGGTGTGGCTTTTGAACTGAGCTCTGAGCACTGATGAGTAGACTCACGAGGCAGTGCCATCACAGGGGGCTCTGGATGCCCTGCTGTAGAGCTGGGATTGGATGGTCGGGAGCAGGGGTGTCGTGGGGGAGGAGTGGAGCAGGGACTGTTTGATGTCAATCAGGATGACAGTGGGTGAGGGTCGGGAAGAGATGGGGAGGATGACACTTCTGCTGTGCTGTGATCCAAAAGGGGCACCTTTTATTTTCATAACAGACTTGCTACCCACCTCTAGGGGAGCCTAGATTGCCGACGTGAAGTCCTCACTTCCCTCCCCTGACTAGGACTGATCCAGCCCAAGAGCAGCCCTTGGTCTGCAGGGGGTGTGGGGTCAGGCAGAATAAGGCTATTAGGAGTCACCTTTGCCCCAGAATTGGGGCTGGAGAGGGCTGGGCAGGGGTCCGGGAGGCCTGGGCCAGGTTTCCCTACTTAGTCCAACAGTCTCGGAGGGGAGTTCTGTGGGGCCTCGTCCCCTCCAGCTCTGGCAGTACCCACCGCTCACAGACTGAGGCTGCTGCCAGGGCTGGTAGGTTCTGTGATGCCAGAATTTGGGACTCTGGGAACCCAGACTTCTCACCTGGGAGGGGATGAGGTCATCATGCTCTGGAGGGAGAGGTGGGTATAATGACACCTCTACTTCCACCTTCCCCACACGCGGTCCTGAGAAGTGCCCCTCTCCCAGCCAGCCTCAAGGTTTCCCTGTTCCTGATGGGGTTGGAGAGCAGCTCTCTAAAATGCTGACCATCCCCCCTGTGATGCTGGCCCCCCAAATGCTTGTCCCTCTGGACCCCTCCCCTGTCACTTTATTCTTTGGAAAATTGAAGCCTGGGGAATGGTTTGGTTGAATTAACAAAATGGGTGAGTGTTAGAAGTGGAAAAAGAGCTTGAATAACTTTGGCTCCAATCTCATTGTACAATAGGGGAAACTGAGGCCCATAGATCGGGTCCCTGGCCCAGGACCTCACAAGAAGCTGGGCCGGATGGGAAAAAGAAGGGCCTTTCAATCTCTGAAGGGCTCCCACTCTATACCAGCCTGTGTTGTCTTGGACAAGTCCCCTAACTGCTCCAAGGTCACCGTCTTCAGCTAACATAGCAGGGTGACTCCCAGATTCAGTGAGAAAGAAATTGTTTAAGAGCCTGGCATACATTAGGTGTGCAGCAAATGACTTTTCCCTTCCCCTCCAAGTAATCCTATCTGCTTCTTCACTCTTGTCATTTATATGGCACTTCAAACTTTTCAAATCGCATTTCCCCCAATCTTTTAAATTATAAAACCATTTGTACATATAAAAATGTTGAAAGGATTTATGGTAAACACCGTGGATTTGATAATGAACACTTTGGCATATTTGCTTTCTCCCATTTCTATCTCCCTATCCATCAACTCATCTTATTTTTTTTTATGTGTTCAAAGGGAATTGAAGCATGCATTTTATTAGAGTTCAATTCAAATCACTTTTGCATTTACAGTCACAAGTGTCCATAAGGAAAAAACAGATTCAGAAGTGAGATTCTAGCCCAGCCGGAGTAGCTCAGTTGGTTGGAGCATTATCCTGTTCATCAAAGGGTTGCCAGTTTGATTCCTGGTCAGGGCACATACCTGGGTTGTGGGTTCGATCCCCAGTTGGGGCGCTTACAAAAGGAAACTGATCAATGAGATTCTATGTCATCAGTCACAAGATGAGTGCTCTACAGAAGTTGAGGGTTGCTGTTTGTCATCATCATCATTATTATCATCCTCTCACCAAACATCCTTGCCCACCCAGCAGCCCTTTGGCCATTTCTGTGCAGCTGTGTCTCTGCCATGGGATCCTGCCCCCTTCCCCTACTTCGGCCCCACAAGCCCTTTGGCCCCTCCCTGCTGGTTCCCAGGGAGGCTGCTGGGCATGCCCTGTCCCAGGTGCCTGTGCCCTGCCACTGCCAGCCTGGCCCGAGCTGGGTGTGAGTGCTGCAGGGGTTAAAGGAGGCGGCCGCGGGGCGGGCTGCTGGCCAGCTCCGGGAAGGAGGCGGTGCATGCTTGCCCGCCAGCCACCACCAGGGGAGGGATCTGGGCGAGCAGCGCCCTCGCTCAGTTGCTCCCAGCAGTGGCCCTGGGGCCAGCTCTGCTCCCTGTGCCTGCTCCCCACCTGGACACAAGGCTCACTCACGCCCTCCTCTTGGCAACCAGCTTCTTGCCAGCCACAGCTGCTGCCCCATCACTGCCCACCGCCCTGTCCCGTGAGCCTAGACCCACCCCACCCTGGGGCTCCTCTGCCGGAAAGGTGAGTGTGGCGGTGCGTGTGCTGCTGGGCTGTCCTTACAGATGCTGTCAGGACCGCTGATCTGGGTGTAAACTAGGGGAGGAGGAGGTCAGCCCTCCCGGTCACATGTCTGTGAGCGAGGCTAGCCCCTCAGGCCAACCTGTCAGTCCTCCTTCAGATGTGTCTGAGATTTTTGCAGGCATGTCTGGGGTGCGGTTTTCCGTGCTTGGAGGGGGAGAGGCCAGTTAGAAGGAGTTTTGTTTGCTGGGGAAGTTACTGGTGTCGGTGGCCGCTGGACCCATGGCAGCAGAGGTGAGTGGGCAGGGACACATCTGCCGAGGAAAGGGGGGCGTGGGGAGGATTTCGTCTCCAGCCCTCTCTTCCCCAGCTGCCTGCCCACCACTGGGATGCCTGGGGGAGAGGATCCTGAGGAGAGCAGGCATTTTTCCTCTTGGTTTCTCTCCCTGCCACCACAGGAGCTGTTATTGGGCCCCTTTCTCCTCCTTGGGGTTCTTCTTGCTCCCATCTCTCATCTCCTAAGGGCTGGCCACGGCTGCTAGGGAGGGCCTGGCAGGCCCGGGAAGGTTGGAGTTAAAAAGCACTCCTCTCCGCTTGGGTCCATGCTCCCTTGCCCATGGGCACAGCCTGGCATGAGTGCCCCCCTGCGCCCTCCTCCAATCAGCATCTTACTCCTTCCTCACCCCTCTGGGCAGAAATGGCTAATCCAGGTGGTTAATGAACAGACACACACAGCTGCCTTTCACTCCCTCTCCTTCCTTTCCCCCACCCCTGACCCCCGCCGATGCCCTGCCTGCCACCCCCTCCCAAGCTGGAGAATCCATATAGAGCTAATCTCTGTCTGTCCCTCGCCCCCCAGTTCAGGACCAGGGCCAGGACTGCCTGCCCAGATGTGTCCTACAAGAGGAAACTGGGAGGGGAGTGGCCGAGGGTGACCAGGAGAGGCCTGCTGTGCTCCCAAGCTGGGCTCCCTGCAGGGGGTGCACCGGGGTTAGAGGACAGGATGGGTGCTGGGTAGGGGAGGGCAGGATGGGCGGTGGTGGGTGAGGCCAGGAGGGGATTGGAGCTAGGGTTTAGAGTCTCTGGGGGCAGGGGCGCCTTCTGGAAACCCCAGCGCCTGTTCCTTGTGGCAAAGCCAAGCCAGGGGGGTCAGGAGGGTGTGGAGGGAGCACTCTCTCCCATTGAGTCTCTGCCTGGCCCCTTCCTGAAGCTGCCTGGGTGGGGTGGGGACCATTGTGGCTCTGACTTGGCCTTAAGTTGCTCTTACCCCTGCCAGCTGGCAGCTACTTCTGTCTCCCCCACCCTCACTGTCCCCCAGGACCTCAGTGCTTGCTACAGCTGAGCCACCTCTGCCCGACCGCCCGGCCCAGGGTGTGGAAGGGAGGACCTGGACCTAGCCCTGGTTGGGAAGCTGGGTGGGAGGCCTCCGAGTGGGCCCAGTGCTGGGTTCCTGTGTGGGGTTGGCCTTGACTCTGCTGCCCATGGAGGGCCAGGGCCTGGGAGGGTCTTGGAAAGTCTAATAGGACCGCCAGTGCTGACAGCCAGGACTGATTGGTGGTGGAGGAGGCAACTGCAGAACCTCTTCTTCCAAATCCCTGGCCTTGAACCCTCTGGCTGTCCCCCCTCCCCCATCCCATACTTTTTCATACTCCACTTTCCTCAGAGCCCCAATTTGGAGTCTTCACCGGGGCTGTGGTGCCCAGCATGATAAACCCAGGATGCTGGTGGCCAGGTGGAGGGGAGCTGGGCTGGGGCGCAGCTGAGTTCAGAGATGAGGTTCCCCTCTTCTCGTCAACCTTGGGGTTTGGGAACTCTCAGTTCCGTTTCTTCTGAGGTAGGAACAGAAAGCCGAGGGGCAGAACGGATTTGTGTTGGTGAAGGAAGCTCACTCGGCTCGAGTTTAACGAAGGGCTTTCTAACAAGCCTGGCAGGTCCTCGAGAGAACGGCTGCCTTGTAAGGTAGTGAGCTTCCCGTCTCGGGGGGAGTTCAGACAGAGACAGGATAACAGCTCAGAAGGATTCCTGAGTTGGGATGTGGTTAGAAGGGATGACCTTGAAGGTCTCTTGGGATGCCGAGGTCCTGGGATTCTTGGAGTTGGGAAATTCTCTGACACGCGGATTGGGGAGCAGGAGGGGGGTAGCCTTGGGCCTGGGTGGGCATGGAGGGGGACCTGGCAGGGCAGAGCCTTCAGGGTTTGGGGAACAGAGAGCCTGCTCGCTGCCCTCACACCCATTGCTCAACCACCCACCGCTCTGCCCCAGCTGCTTCCTGCAAAGATCCTGAGTTTCTTCCGATTCCTCTTGTCCCGCTCCAAGCCTTGCCCTGCTGGTTAACCCCACAGTCTCTGGACAGACCTGTGGGCCGCGTGACACTCTGGGGTCGGAAGCAACACAGACCTCTACCCCGCCTCTCCGAAGTCACAGCCCATGTCCCCCCTAAGGGGCTAACTCAGAGCCAGTGTGCCAGGAGGGGGAGAGGGAGGGTTGCTTCCAGGTTGGGCAGCTTGAACCCCTGCCCAGTTTGCGCACCCCCCAAAAAGGGGCCTCCCCAGCCTGCCTGGAGAGGGTAGGCAGAGGAGCGGTGCCAAGATCCAAGGTGCAGAAAAACCCAGGGGCAACTCTTTTTTAAGCCTCAGTTTCCAAATTTGTAAATAATACAGTGTTGTTGGGGCAGCTTGAAGTGGTTTGTGTAACTAGCAGCGGTGGGTAGGAGCCAAGAGTGCGTTCTCCAAGGCCTCTCAGGGGGAGCAGGGGCGGTGCAGGCCACCTCACCCCCCTGCTCTCCAGACCTGTTTTCCTAGGTGAGCGTGTGTGTGTGTGTGTGTGTGTGTGTGTGTGTGTGTGTGTGTGTTGGCATTAAAGATCCCTGTACACCTAACCTCCGGTGGCTTGGGTTTCCCATGATGGGAGTGTCAAGGTGTGCTTTTGGGTGGGTGCCCTCCAGCCGATGCCCCATGACCCCTTTTCTCCTTATGGAGAGAGTGAAGGACTAGGGTCTGAGGTCATCCCTGCCTCCAGTCAGGGATGAAGTCCTTTCCAGTGTCTAACTTCAGTCCCCTGTCTTGAGCCAGGGACTAGGTGGGGCTGCTGAATTAGAACTTCTTCACTCTGGTTCCACTGAGACTCAGAGAGCGATGGCCCGGTGTGTGGGGCAGGACAAGGAGAGGCTGAATATGCCCTGGAGCTCAGAGAAGTCAAGGCGGGTGGGGGGAGCATGGGGGAGGCAGCAAAGGCTCTCAGCTGCAGGCAGTTCTGGCTCTTGGCTTACTTCTGGGCCCTAAGTCTCTTTCACCCCAGAAAGGGCACGGAGGCCCAGCTGAGGGATGTGTACTGAGGGATGGCAGAGGAGTCAGGCAGGAAAGCCCTCCCTCCCAGCTGCTGGACTCTGAAGAAAGCAGATCAGAAATGGGTGTGGCGTGCGGAGAGGGAGAGCGGTTTGGGATACTGGAGCCAGGACTTTGTCCCCAGCGCTGTACCCCCAAGGCCCTGGCTCCTAGCTTTCAAAGCTATTAGGCATGCAGAGGTGTGGGCACCACTGAGCTGGAACGAGGGCAGTGGGGGCGGCAGCGCTGCCAGCCTGGTGGGCCATGCCCACCTCCCTGGGTGCCCCTCCATTATGCATGGTCACACTGGCCCAGCTCCTTCCTCCTTGCAAACAGCCCGAGGCACTTTCCCATCACAGCAGGCACAGCTGGGGCCCTGGTTGACTCTACCCAGTTTGGTGCTTTGGCCTTCTTCCTACTTGTCCGCACCTTGGTTTTCCTCGGGGAGGGTGGCTGGTCTCCACGGAGCTGGAGCTTGTGTGGGGTGGGAGTGGTGTGCCCAAGCCAGGGCTAGGCTGGGCTCTGTAATCCCTGCCTTTTTAGGGCTAGAAGCCTGTAGCTCAGGCTGGGTGTTCCGGGAGGCAGGAGGGACTGGTCCAGAAGGGCGGGGTATTGGAGAGTTGATGGGGACAGAGGGGTTCCAGGAGTGCCTGAATGGAATCCTATTCTTCTTCCATATGGGAGGGTCCCAGTCCTACATCCGGGTCCCCTTCCCAGGCTTTCTCCAGCAGAGACTAGGGGACCCCTCCGTTTTCCTGGGCCTTGAAAGATTCCTGTGTTTAGCTGGATTGCAGACTCCTCGAGGGCAGGCCTGTGCCTTTTGCAGTGCCTGGCAGAAGGCTGCTCAGCAGGAATTGACTGACTAAGGAGGGTAGAGAGGTGAGGGGTTCAGACAGGGCCTGGGGAGGATTGGCTAGAACTGGAATCAGGGCTATTCACAGCGATCTAGAGTGAGGCAGAAAGTGTGACTCTGGAGCCAAGCTGCGGGGCTCAACTCAGGACGACCCTGTCCCTAGCTGTGTGGCCTTGGCAAATGACTGAACCTCTCTGAGCCTCTGTTTCCTCAGCTGTAAACTGGGATAATAATAGTACCTGCTTCATGGTGTGGTTGAGAGGTTCAGTGAGTTAGTTTATTTAAAATACTTTGAACAGTGCCTGGCACATAGTAAGTGCTCAATAAATGATAGCAGTTGTTATTACTAAGGGTGATGGTGGTGGTGGTGTGTTCTTCCAGGAGTCCACTGCTGGGATGACCCTGTTCTCTCTTATCATGGTTGCTCCACTCATAAAGTGGGAGGATTATGGGATCAGAGAGTGGAGGAGATGGTGGGATATGTTTCCTCAAGGGGTCATAGCATCAGAGCCCAGAGAACAGACTTCCCTCCTCTCTCTCTCTGTCTCTCTCTCTGACTGGGGGTGGGGTGGGGGGAAGCAGGGAGCTAAGGGGACCTCAAGAGGCCTTGACTGCCCAGGGAGCCGATGCAAATCCGTGTTTATGGAGGACTCTGAGAAAGTTGCATCACTGTAAACAAGATGCATGATTACAAACTAGTCCAAGCTCCCTTTCTTGGATTCTGTCCCATCCCTTGATGAGAGTCACTGGATTGGAGACTCCCAGGCCTGGCAAGGACCTGCCCTGACCTCCAGGCAGGCTGCTCTTGACCATGGACTGTACTCCTAGGGGTGGAATCTATATTTTAAAGTGGGATTCCCAAAAGTCTGCTGCAAGTACCCTTCAGGTCTCTCTGAAGTCTAATTTGCATCTCCTTGCTGCAACTTTAGTTCCATCACCTGTTGGTAGGAGGTGGGGGAGAACGGTGGCCACCCTGTCCTGCATGCTGTATTGGTAAGCTTTGAACCCATGGTAGGGGCCTGCTCCTGGCCACACTCCCTCTCCATCTCAGGCCCCCGCTCTCTCTGAAGTCCTCTGCTTTCCAGAGCCCCTGACGGTCCTCATTAGCAGGGGTCAGCCCTCAAGGCTTGCTTAAGCTGCACTCTCCACCTAGGCCTGGTTCCCACCCAAGGAGGCTGTGCTTGCTTGGGGTCAGGTTAGGGTAAGCACCACTTCCGGACCCCTGGCCCACCCAGTTGCAGCTGCAAAAGGCATTAGCTTTTTCTTGGAGAAAGAATGGGCTTGGGTTGATGATGATGACAGCTGGGAAGGGTTCCTGAGCTCAGCCCAGTCCCATGTTGCTTCCCCTTCTCAGCCCCTGCTCACCTCTGCTCCATTTCTAGGCCATTGCTCATGTAGAGGAGGGGCTCACCTTTAATCCTTCACCTTGACCAGACCTGAGCAATCCCCTGATCTATCATAACCCTTTATAGGGAGCAGTCAGTCTATGGGGTCAGCACTATGGGGCTTGGTGCTGGGGTGGGCTGGAGGGGTGGGCAGAGGGCTTCAAGGGAGTGTAAGACAGGATGTGTCCCTGTGGCGCAGTGCTCTTGCTGTGTCCCTGGACTCTGGATGAGCCCCTTTTCTCACTGTGCCTCAGTGTTCTTACCTATAAGACAAAGGGCTGGAGAGACTCTGGGCTGGAAGTCTGTGAGTTCATCCATCTCCCTGCAGGAGCCTCCCCTGGTCCTGGCTTCAAACTTCACCTTGGATTGACCTTGCTTCCCTCCCGGCCCTGCCCCCACCTCTGGCAGTGGCTGGCAGGAAGTCCTGCTGATTAGGGCCCTAATCACCGGCTGAGACTCGAGACTCCCAGAAACAGTCAAGCTGGTTGAGCAGAGAGGAGCTATCAGGAAGGGGGGTGGGCACAGGGAGAAGCCCTTCCAGGGGGCTGGGGGGTTGGGGGCACCTGAGGCCCCCTGGTTTTTTTTCTTTAAAGCCTTTTTGGGCATTGGCACTATAGGGACATAGTGGGGGCAGGGGGCAGGGGGCATAGGCGTGGGGCCTGGACCCCCAGCTCCTAAGGAAGGCTGGGAACTGTGGTCTAGTGGGAGAGAAAGGGGAGTAGAGAGAGGGTTGGGAACTGTGGTCTAGTGGGAGAGAAAGGGGAGTAGAGAGAGGGTTGGGAACTGTGGTCTAGTGGGAGAGAAAGGGGAGTAGAGAGAGGGTTGGGAACTGTGGTCTAGTGGGAGAGAAAGGGGAGTAGAGAGCGGGTTTCTGCAAAGTGCAGAGGAGGTGTCAAGCAGAAAGCTTTGTGCATGAACTGGTGGAGTGGAGAAAGCTTCAGTGAGGAGGTGCCATTTGAGATGGGTTTTGAAGGTTGGGAAGGAGTTCTGCAGGAAGGAAAAGGGACAAAGACCTCTTTGGGCACAGGGGAAAGCATGCACAAAGGCACGGTGGCACACATGTGAATATGGATCAAATAATGGCCCCAGCCCTGTCTCACAGTCAGACAGGCCTGAGGTTCACTCCCAAGCTTGCTAGCTGAGTGACCTTGGACTGAGCCTTGGTGTCTGCATCTGTAAAACGCGGTTAATATTCCACCTCATGGAGCGTCGATGGGGATGAGGTGAGACCGTTTGTGAAGTGCTTAGCTCAGTGCCTGGCACAGGAAGTGATGTGTATGGGAAGGTGGCTTTGGAGAGAGCCTGGAGGTGCAGCTTGGGGTCCAGCCCTGAGGATTCTCTGGGCCATGTTAAAGAGGGCAGCAGCAGGGAGCGTTCACTTAGGAGAAACTTGATGAGCTTGTTGTTGGGTGAGATTATTAGGGCAGTGGTGAAGATGAACTGGCCCAGGAAGACCGGGGACAGGCCATAAGCCAAGGCCCCTGGAGTCCCATGTTCAAATTCCTCAGCCTCTAGGGATGGGACATCCTCTCGGAGTCTTTATTTCTCTGGATCAGGAGGCCGAGGAAGCACTGAAATCTCCCTGGGAGATCTTTCAGGCCAGACAGAGCCCTCCTTGGCAAGGGTTCCCACAGGCTGACGGGCATGGACAGACTGCAGCAGGTGGGAGTGAGGGCAGACTGCGGGCAGATCCAATTTCTAAGGAACCGAAAGGCTCCTTTTGGAAGCATCCTTCGCCATCCACCTGGCACTCACTATTGTTCAATGAATGAATGAACAGGAGCGTCCCCCAGCCAGGGCGGAGGAGCCTGCCTGCTCAGAGGCAGCGAGTGCCCCACCTGACTGTGAGTGTCTGCGTGGGGCTGCCTGTCCAGAGTTAAAAGGGATGTCAGATGTTGCAAAATCCAGGTGCCTGGCCTGTCGCAGGGGCTCAGTGGCTGCGTGGATGAGGGAGTGGGGATTTCAGGAGCTTTAACTTCCTGGATCAAGGACCTGTCACGAGGTGGTGTGGCATGGGGATCAAGATCACAGACTCGCAGCCACATTGTCTGCGTTTGAATCCTGACTCCACCTCTCACAGGCTGTGTGACTGTGGACAACTTACCTAGTCTGCCTCTGCTTCATTTTACTCAGGGGTCCTCAAACTACGGCCCGCGGGCCACATGCGGCCCGCCGAAAACATTTATCCGGCCCGCCGGGTGTTTTTGCCTCCACTGTGTGCATAGGAATTTGTTCATAGTTTTTTTTTTAAACTATAGTCCGTCCCTCCAATGGTCTGAGGGACAGTGAACTGGCCCCCTGTTTAAAAAGTTTGAGGACCCCTGATTTTACTCATTGGTGAAATGTGGGAAACAAATAAAACTGAGTCCTGCGTGCAGGCCGTGCTGTGTGCCCTTGGTTATTATTACTGTTATTGCTCTTACTGTGGTTGGTGCAGGGGGAGGGATGGGGCAGGGGCAGGGATAAGGGCAGCTGCCAGAGGAGGATGGGGGAGCATAAGAGATAGATGAGGCTCCTCTGGAGAGCCTTCTGAGCTGCCTGGGACAGCATATAGTACTGAGTGGCTTCTGCTGTGGCCAGCTGAGCTGAGCTGCGCTGGGCTGAGCGTGGGAGCGGAGGCAGCGGCCAGGCCTGGATTCCAGGCTGGAGCCCTGGGAGAGCAGGGGCCAGCAGTGGGGAGGAGAGGTGAGCAGAGAGGAGGCCAGGACTCTCCCAAGTCCCCAGCTGGGACCTCAGGAATCCCTCCCATCATCTCTTGCCAGAGAGCCTGGCCTTTTAGCTCCAGGGCCTCCAGAAGGCCTGTGGTCCCTCTCCCTGCCTCCGGGGAAGATTGCTCCCGATGCCCCTTCCCTATTAGAAGGTGATTGCTCTGCACTAACCGCTGTCTGGCTGCAACTCTTTCCCTCTCTTTTCATCTCGCCTTTAGACCTCCTGTCTCCAGTGTTGTGGGATTAGTAGCTGCTTTGCAACAGGAGGGTGTGAGGGTAGACTTCTGGGGCCTGCCCTGACTCAGGGCAGGAGGAAGGGGCAGTGGAGAGCCTGGTGGCAGGTGGTCCGTTTCTAGTCCTCCTTTGGCACGGTGTGACCTTGAGCAAGTCACGTCCCCTCTCTGGGCTTTAGTTTTGTCATTGGCAGGATGAGTTACGAGAGTCCTCCGTTTCTGACCAGTGCTCAGTTTCTGCAAGTCCATGGACAAATGGTGGGAGGGGCTGATTCAGGGAGGCGCCTGCTCTTGGGCCGTCTAGCGTGGAGGTGGGGGCCCTGGTGGGCCTTTGGGCATCTGCTGGGAAGACAGCTGGATGCTGGGAGGGCCCTTCCAGTCCTGGGATTGGAAGGTTCTTTGTCTAGTGGCCATCACCCCAGGGCAGCCGTTTCTTGGAAGAGTTTGGAGGAACAGCTGTCAGGGTTATCGGGCCAGTCTCTAGGTCTCTGTCCCAGTGACTCAGGTGGGGATGGGCTGGCAGGATTGGGGCTAGCGGAACGAGGGAGGCAGCCGGGCAGATCTGCTGGCTCCCCTTGGTCACTCTCAGGGAACAGAGTGGGAATAAGTGATGTGCTGAGGGGCGGGGTACAGAGAAGAGTGAGTAACAGTTATGAGTAACAGCTCCGTGTCTCTGCTGGGCAGGTGGCTCCTACACTGTGCAGAGCTGTCTGGGGCTCCGGAAATGCTGCTCGGAGGCCCAGCCACTGAGTCATGGCAGCGTGAGATCCACTGTCCTTGCTTTCCTTAGGAACTGGGGGTCCAGGCCCCACGTCCACGCCCCCACCCCCATGGAGAGTGCCTCCCTGAATCAGCCCCTCCCATCATCTGTCCTCCACACCCCATAGGTCCCATAGCTGCCAGATGTTGTGTTCTGAGCACCCAGGTGCCTTGGCTTGCCTAAGGGCATATAGATCTTACAGTCTGGCTGTCCTGGGTTTGAGTCCCAGTTCAGCTGCTCAGAGCTCTATGACCCTGAACAACTTACTTTTCTCTCTGAGTTTCAGTGGCCTCATGTGGAACAAGGGAGTATTGCCTGTTGGACATGTTGTTGAAAGGATTACATGTGATACTGTGTCTCAAGTACACAGTACGTTGTAGTTCTTAAAAGAATATGGTTGTCCTGGCCAGTGTGGCTAAATGATTAGAGTGTCGGTCCGCACACCGAGGGGTTGTGAGTTCGATTTCCGGTCAAGGGCACATACCTTCATTGCAGGTTCAATCCCTGGCCCCGGTTGGGGTGCGTGCGGGAGGCAACCAATTGGTGTGTCTCTCTCACACTGATGCCTCTCTCTCTCTCCCCTCCCCCACACCCCTTCCACTCTCTCTAAAAATCAATAGAAAAAAAATCCTCTGGTGAGGATTAACAAAGTAATAATGATAGTGATGTTGATATGGCTGTCCCACAGCCCTAAACTCTGTTTTGCCCCTCCTCACCCCCTCCACTCCTAGAATTCCTGCTGCAGGTCTGCATTCCATAATTTTCAGGATGTTTATCCATTATCATATCAGATCCACCCTGTGGTTTATACACTTGCCGTTCTGTGTCTGACACCTGCTACCCAGCTTCCATGAATGTGCCCTTGCCCTGACCTGCTCTTCCGGAAGGATGGGCAGGGCTTAGGTGAGTTGGGTGAGTCCAAGGGGAGTTTGTCCCTTGCCCAGCCGAAGAGGGTGGGCGGGTTCCTGTGGGCAATCGGGATGAGCTTCCAGACTCGCACCCCCGCCTCTGCTGGCTCATATTCTCTCTTCCCCGAGGCTGCCCTTGTGGGTCGCTTTGTCACTTCCTCCTAGAGCTTCCTGAAATCCACTGTCAGGGCCACGCAGAAGGCCCCTCCAGTGGGTGTGTTGGTGGGGCTGCTGTGTTCCTGTCTGTGTGGCTCTGCTGAGGGTGTGGCCGGGAGCGATGGGCAGTGACTCTGCATCTGGACCTGGCAGTGGTCCCGCTGCCGCCTCCATGTGTGCCTCAGGGCGCCTGAGCGGTGTGGACGCACCCTGGCAGGATCTCTGGGTCACAGTCTCCAGCCGATGTACTCTCTCTCCTGTCCATTTCACATGTGCTTTCAGAGCCAGACGGAGCCAGGCCTTCCGCTGCCCCTCCCTCCACCCCCCTTTCCTCCAGACCTGGTTTCAGATGCATGCATCTCGGAGGTCCTCCCAGGGAACAAGGAAACATTACAGGGGGTGGATATGCGTCAGATGGAGACGAACAATGCTGGTGACGGCCAGGCCTCCGCGGGCCCTCAGTGCTGGCTTCGCTTCAAATCTCTGCTGCCCGCTAATTGGGAGTGAGAGGGGGCTTCCTGCCACGGGGCCATAGATGGATTTAAAGGAGCCACGTGACGCTGGGCTGCCCTGCCCTGGGGACCTCCTGCTTCCGGGGCTCCTGGTGCAGTCCAGCAGAGCAGATGGGGTTCCAGAACACGGGCCCTTGACTGGAGCTAATTGCGCGGAACGACACACTCACTCCTGCCGCTGGCATCTGGGGCCCAGGCGTTTTCTACACGAGTGAATTTCCAGACACTGACGCTTAGGCCGTGTCAGGAGCTCAGAAAGAAGGGTGGTTTTTCCCCAATGGGGATCTTTGGTTTTGTATTATACTGTTCCAAGCTCTGACTTACGGTAGAGGGGGCCTTAGAAATCAATGACGTCTTCTTATTCTGTTATTGTTCCTCAGTTTCTTCTTCTGTAAAGTGGGCATAAGAACAGGACCTACCTCACAGGATTGAAGTGGGGAGTAGATGAGTTGAGACACATGAAATGCTTAGATTGGAGCCTGGTACCTAGTATGTGCCATACAATTTACTGGTCTGTGAGGACGCTGAGGGCCAGAGAAGGGCAAGGATATCATCCGGCCCAAATAGAAGGAACGAAGGTTTACTAAGCGTGTGCTATGTTCCGGGCATTTTGACTCGTGTCATCTCAGTCAACTTTATTTAGTCCTCCAACCACTCCGCGCAGTAGGTCTCTATCCCCATTTTATAGGTGAGGAAACGGAGACTCAGGAAGGTTCAGGTCTTGATAACCGGCCTGTGGCAAAGTGGTATTTGAGCCCATGCCCGACCCCCAGTCCAGGGCGTTTTCTCTCATGCCTCTCACCCTTTGCTTGGAAACTCATGGCCTCTCCGTGAGTTTAGGAATTTGGAAATGAGGACCCACAAACAGAAGGTGTTCCAGGCTTTTAGAGCTGGACTTGCTCCCAGCTGCCCTAATTTTGGTTAGATTCAGAGAGGTATGGAGTTGCGACAAGTGGCTTTAGGGGTTCAGGGAACATAAAGGCTACAGATGGGCCTTGAGGATGTGGAATTTTCTCCTGGTCACATGGGATTGGGTTTGCTTTTCATTCTACTCTTTTCTTAAAAAAAAATTATTTATTGATTTTTAGAGAGAGAGGAAGGGAAGAGAGATAGAAACATCGATTTGTTGTTCCACTTCTTTATGCATTCAATGGTTGATTCTTGTATATGACCTGGCTGGGCATCAAACCCTCAACCTTGGCATATGGAGATGATGCTCTAACCAACTGAGCTACCTAGCCAGGGCTCACCCTGCTCTTTCTTTTGGCCAGCCTTAAATCTTTTAGGAAAGGAGGTAGGCAGACATTGAGAAGGACTTCCTAATGGTCAAGAGCCTAGGGCAGTGATGTGGGCATCACATAGGGAGCCTGAAGAACGAACAAAAATTTAAGGTGGCTCTTCAATCCCAGATGTCTTTCTTTACATGTTAATGTTTCTGAAATTGGAATGCATCTTTAAACTGAAGAGTACATTTCGGGTAGCATTTCCCTCCCCTCAAAAGCTGTTAGCCACTGGGGGAAGGTCAATGGGGAAAAAAAGGAGACATATGTACTACTATTTGTAATACTTTAAACAATAAAAAAATTAAAGAAAACTGTTAGCCAGAAAAAAAAAGAAAGAAAAGAAAAAAAAATGCTGTTAGCCAGTTGATGGTGCCCCCGACAAGCAATAGCATCTATGAGATCTGGAAGCAGGGCCATGAACACCTGCAGTTTGCGAGGGACCAGCATGTGTGGAAGGGAGAGGCCCATAGGCCATTGCTCTGCTGCCTGGGGAGCAGATGCTAGTCCGCTTTAAGAAGGCAAGGGGACCCTCTGCTGTCCCTGTGCGGTTGAGTGTGGCCCCAGCCCTGGAATTCTCCCTCGGGGGCCTGGCTCAGCCCCTCCTCTCCTTCACCCGCCACTCCCTCCTCAGCAGCTCCTGAGCCCTTTGCCTTGTTGGGTTTCCCCGGCTCTTAGATTTTTTTCCCATGCATCCTTCCTGCCTTATTGTCACAGCACAGCTTAGGGTCAGAGACTTTTGTCCCTTAAAGTTCTCATCTAAAGACAGAAACCCTCAGCGGGGAGTGAGGGGGTGGGGTGGCAGTCTCCCTCTGGGTGTAATTTCTGGAAAAACAGATGAACTTGAATCCCAGTGCAACAGCAGCCTTCCTCAGACCTCCATTGCAGCAGTTACTGGCACTTTTCTCCTTCTCTGTTTGCATGCCTGCCTCCTCCATGGGGCCACAGTGCCCCTCCAGGGCCAGGCACTCTTATCCATCTGCCTCCCTAGCTGGGAGCCTAGCACCAAGGCCCTCCTTCGGTGTTGTTGAATCAAGGCCTGGTCTCCTTCCCATGCTGTCCCCTCTCCCACCCTCTGTCCACTGGAACCGTGACCACAGGCCACAGCCCTTTCCTCGCTCAGATCCGTTCAGGAACTTCCTAGAAGCTGTATCGTCTGTACTGAAGGCCGTGGCACCCACCTCCCTGCTGCAGAACCAGTGTCCCCTCCCCAGGTGGGAGGAAGGGCCGAGCTTTCCCCGGCTCTTTGGGTTTCAGGAGAAGCGGCTCTGAAGTCTGCACGGCACACTGCCTGTTCTTCACCTCCGCTGTGAAACAGGCCCTGCTTCCTCTGAGTCCTGCAGGCTGGGCCCCTCAGTGCTGTCCGGCTTCTCCTGCAGCTTACAGCCCCCGGAGCTCTCGCCACTGCAGCCAGCCCCAGCCCAGAGCCTTTCCATGGCTATTCCAGGCTGGCCTCCTGGCCTCCAGCCCTGCCCTGTCTCTGGCTCTGAGGACATCAGGCTCTTCCAGGGCCCTGGACATTTGCCTCAGCCTGGCCCTCAAGGCCATGCACAGTGTGCCCTCCATGAAACTCTTCCTGTGGCCCCCAGCTGGGCAAACTGGTGTGGCCCTGGACAGAGCTGAGGCTGGGCGTGCCACCAGAGTGGAACTCTGTTCCATTACTTACTGGTTGTGTGACCTTGGGCTAAGCATATGGCCTCTTGCAGCCTCATTTCCTTATCTGTGAAATGTGCTGATAGCCCCTACCTCAGAGTGAACTTGACAGTGGGCTTCTCTGGCTGGAGCAAGGGCTCTGAGGTAGAGAGGTGAGGAATGGAACTGAAAGGAGAGTCACCCCAGGTCCCTCAGGGCCAGGAGGACCATATTAGGGCATCTGGATTGTATCCCACGATGCTGGGAGCCACGGAAGGACTCAGGCACAGGAGAGACACGACTGGATGTGCATTTTAGAAATAGCTCCTTGGCAGCCGAGTGCAGACTAGATTAGAGCGGCAGGACTGAGGCCGAGGAGACGTGTCATAGGAGGCTGTTGCAGTAATCTCTGTGATTAAGGGGACTGGGGTTGGCGGGGCTGGGAGAGATATTTGGGCAGAGAAATTGTCCAGGCTTAGAGGGAGGGGGGAAGGGAGGACTCAAGGCCAACATTCTGGTTTCTGGCTTGACAACCTTGGGCCGTCAGAACTGGGGGAGCAGGGTGGTGTCAGTGCTGAGCCGGGGTGCCCAAGAGGAGGCAGGATGGGGGTAGAGCTGTGACTCCAGGATTTGGACAAGCCAAGCCCTGGGCCCAGCTGTGCTTTCTCATCTTGCTGGTGCTTCCAGTGGCCCCACAAGTCCCACCCTTATCTCGTGACTATTGCCTGGTCCCTTTCAGACCCCTGGATTACTCTCTTGTGCTCAGGGCCTGGCACACAGTAGGTGCTCAGGACGGGTTTGCTGAACTTCTGAATCTCCTGCTTGCTAGGAGTCCATCCTAAGAAGTCTGGCCAAGCTCAGCCCTCCTGGAGTCACTGATTCTGGGTATGGGTGAGTGTGGCCCCTGAGCTAGACCATTGGGGTCTTACCTTGGGTTTGAGGGGAGGCAAATCTTCAGAGAAGATGTTATGCAAACAGGTCTCCAGCATGGGCCGATCTGGGTGCTGTCTTATGCCATCTGCCAGCAGGGCTCTGAAGGGGACCATCTTCAGTGAGTGGAGCCTGCTGGTCCCCCAGCCTGCTCTGCTAGGCCTCCTCTGCTGCTGCCAGGACCTTCTGGCTGCAGCCCTGAAATGCCACATTCCTTCAAACTCAAGGGGCTGGGCACACCTGGCTCTCCCCTTGTGGAGGGTTAGGCTGATGGGCTAAGGGCTGGTGTGTGTGTGTGTGTGTGTGTGTGTGTGTGTGTGTGAAAGTATGTAAGTGTGTGAATGTGTGAGTGTATGAGTGTGCATGAATGTGTGTGAATGTGAGAGTGAATGAGTGTGTATGTGTGTGTGTATGCGTGCATGTGTGTGTATGAGGTGTGTGTGAGTGTATGAGTGTGTGAGTGTGTGTATGAGTGTGTGAGTGTGTGTATGAGTATGAGTGTGTATGTATGTGTGTGTATGAGGTGAGTGTATGTGTGAGTGTGAGAGTAAGTGTATGAGTGTGTGAGTGTGTATGTGTGTGTATGTGTGAGTATGAATGTGTATGTGAGTGTGTGTGTGAGTGTGAGTGTGTGTGTGTCTAGAGGTCTGGAGGTGTTTGCCTGTAGAGGATCTCCCTGTCCGGAAAGCCTGGGTGTGAGTGTGTTGCAGGACCTGGGGGCTGGCAGTGGGCTGGGGCGGCCAGTGAGGGCAGTCTGAGAGGAGGGTCCCCAGACAAGAGGGAGGATGGGGGAAGAAGGGGCTGCTGGAGCTTGGGAAACAGGTTGACTAGGTTAGTGGTCCAAGAAGCATGAGGCCCAGGAGGATTTCAGGGAGGGGGGAGGGGCTGGGATAGTGGGTGCAGTGCCCAGGTTGGCCCTCTTGGACTCCCCTGTGTCTTGTCTGCCTCCAGTTCTGAGTTGGAACCTGTGCTGGGTTTGGGGAAAGGGCCAGGCCCCCTCCTGCCCCTGCTGGCCCCCTGGCTCTGGAGGGGACTTTGGGCTGGGACATGCTTCCCCACTCAGCTCGAGGTGTCCCTGGGAACAGGCCCCTTCTTGCCTCCAGGAACTCCATGCACTTCCTTTCCTGATCCCGAACAGAACTATATAAGGGAAGGAAAGAGCCAAGCAGGCCGGGAGCAGCTCTGTGAGGACAGGCTGCCTGGAGGGGCGGGCACAGTCCTGGGGAGGAAATGGAGCCAGGGCAGTGGCCACTTCCCCAGGACCCCCTGCCCAGGGCCTGCTGCCCAGCCTGGGAGGGCAGTGTCTTTGAGCCAGGCTGGGGCTCTTCCCCTTGGGCCCCTGGCCTTGTCCTTGCCCCTGCCCTTCCATTCCCCAAGGCCGAGGGCACTTTTAGCTGCCTGACTGTTGAGCACCCTCAGGTCCTGAAGGGGGTGCACACGCACCTCTCACTTGGTTCCCGAGCCAACCCCTGGTGCCCTTGGCTGGGCCTCCCACCCTGCCCTTGCCCAGCTCACAGGGGCCACAGGGGCCTTCCTCATAGAGCCCAGTGGACTTGTACTGTGACTCTGAGGTGCTGGACTGTCCACAGACGAGGGGTGGCTGAGTCCCTCTGGGATCATTGTCTGTATTATTCTTTTAAAAATATTTTTATTGATTTCAGAGAGGAGGGGAGAAGGAGAGAGAGATAGAAACATCAATGATGAGAGAGAATCATCCTTTGGTTGCCTCCTGCACGCCCCCTACGGGGGATTGAGTCTGTAACCTGGGCATGTGCCCTGACCAGGAATTGGACTGTGACCTCCTGGTTCATAGGCCGATGCTCAAACACTGAGCCACGCCGGCAGGGCTATCTGCATTATTCTCGATCACCCTGGTGTAGCCTCAGTGACCAGGACTCAGAATGGCTATGTCCTGGTCACGGGTTCCCTGAGAGTGGTCCAGAGGGTGAGCAGGCAAAGCTGTGGGCAGGATCGACTGCTCTGCGAAGGGCAGGAGGCAGTCTGGAACCACCTACCCTGGGAGTGGGGGAGAGGTACCCTCCATGCTCTGGGTGCGGGGAGAAAAGTAGAGGCTGGAGGGGGTCTGCCCAAATGTGTGTTTGGTTGGGGTGGGGATGAAGGCCTCTAGGTTTTAGGGTCCCCGATGGACCCTTGTCGCTGAGCTTTGGGGCTCCTCCTCCCCACTTTCGTCTTCCCCGCTTGTTATTAGAGTTCCTGCCCATGTCCTGCTTGCTTTAAGCTCCCACCCTTCACCTCACTTCGTTGCTGGGCATGCAGAGCTGCCCACTGTCCAACTTGGAAAGAGAGTTTGTGGCCAGTCTTCTTTCTTCATCTCCTTCAATATGCCCTTCGCTGCCCTCTTTTCCTCCTCGTCCCCCACTCTGTGTCCCAGCCAAACGGGGTTCTCTGACACGTGAAGCGTTCCCACCTCCATGCCTTGTGCATGTGGGAGAGCCCGGGACTCATGATGGGAACTCCCAGGTGCTGGACTGTTCCCAGACCAGGGTGGCTCTCTCCCAGTCACCGGCCAGTGCAGGCTGAGTCAAGATGCCCTTCCCCATCTCCACCTTTCAAAGCCTTAGCCACATCCCAGGCTCTGAGCAAGGCGCCCGGGCTTCGTGATGACAGTGACCGATGGGCCTCCCGCCCTCACAGGACTTACAAGGCAAGCGGGTGAGACATCAGCAGACAAATGAAAGCATTGCATCCTGGAGGCCTGCCTCAGGGGCCCCACCTCCGTGGAGCCTGCCCAGGACCCCCGAGTGCTCTCTGGGCTCTCACAGCCCCTGGCACCTCTGCACAGTGTGTGCCTCTCTGGCCGTGGAGGCAGGTGGCATGCTGAGAAAGAGGGTTTGGAGTCGGGCTGACCCAGGTGGCAGTCCTGGCACTGCCACTGCCACTTGGTAGCTGTGCGCTGTTGGAGCTCACAGGACGTTGTGGGCACTGCTGAGCTCCTGTAAGATGAGGAGACAGCAGCCTACCTCAGGGCTCAGGAGTGAAGGGTAACACATGAGTGCCGGCACAGGGAATGTGCAAACAGTTTAACAACTGCCGCCTTCTACTCCGGCCAAGACTGCTTTCCATGTAATCATCCCCATAAAGGCCCTATCTCTAAATACAGTCATAGTCAGAGGCACGGGGGGTAGGAGTTTTTTGGGGGCACATAATCAGTCCTTAACACTAAGTGAAATAAGCCAGAAACCAAAAGGCAGATATCGTCTGAGTCCTCTTATCTGCGGTACCTAGAATAAGCAACTTCGTAGGGACAGAAAGTAGAGTAGGGGTTCCAGAGGCGGGTGAGGAGGGTGGGGCGTTCTTGTTTAATGGATGTGGGCGTCTGTTTGACATGATGGAAACATTCTGAGCTGGGTAGTGATGATGGTTGTATAGCACTGCGCCACTGAATTGCACACTTAGAAATGGTTAAAATGGTAAATTTTATGTTATGTACATCTCACCACAATTAAAAAAAAAGACTAACAAGAATGAAGGGGGTGGGGAGAACGTTTCCATTCAGGACTGTAAAAAGTGCTGGATTCAGAGACTCAGCTGGATTCTAGTTTTGTCTGGGGACAAGGCTGCCTTGTCTATTCCAGGGGGTTGAGGGGGGGGTGGGCATAGGTGTGGGAGCCCCTCTGTAGGGCATGGCAAGTTTAGAAGTCTGGGGTTTGAGGTGGAGTGTCAGCCAAGTGGAGACCAGGTCCTGCCACTTACCTAGTAGTGAGGTTATAGGCGCAGTGCTAGGCGGTGCCTGGGTTTCCTCTTACTCTGCAAGGAGCAACGCGTGGAGCCCACAGACCAAGGTTTCACCTGCAGCTCCCCTCTTCCCAGCTGACTGACCAGGGGCAACTGCCATGACCTTCGAGCCTCCTTTTCTTCATCTGTATAATGGGAGCAAAATGACTGGGACTGAGGATCTCAGAGAGATCAGACATATGGCAGGATTAGGCTTCCTGCCCTGTGCATACCAGTAGTAGGTGCTTAACAAATGGCAGTGAATTTTAGTACCAGTGGTTAAGTTGCCTTTCTTCCTCAGGCCTTGAGTCTCTTTCATCTTTCCACAGATATTTAGTGTGCACTACTATGTGTTGGGACTAGTGTGATGA
>NW_005871051.1:17707279-17759863 GCF_000147115.1 Myotis lucifugus | reverse complement strand
TGGGAAGGACCCAGCTATGCTCACAGCTGGGCTAAGCGCATCTCAGGCAGAGGGAACAGCAGTGCAGAGGCCCGGAGGAAGAACAGAGCTAGGTGTTCAAGGCACTGAGAGGAACTCACCGTTATGTGTGGCTTTGGGTCCCGGACAAGGAGGGTGGGTACAGAATGACAGTGGAGAGGAGAGCAGGGCCGGGTCATGCAGGCAGCTCCCCGCCTGGGCTGGCTGCTGGCTGGCGCTTTAGACCCTCATGTCCTGGGGTGGGGGAGGTGGGGCTCCAAGGACACATCCTTGTTGTTGGCCTTGTGCCCAGGGACTTTGGAAGTTCAGAAAATACTGGTGGGGGCTGACGAATGCCAGGCCTCGGCCCTGGCCTGGGCCTGGTAACACTCACCTCCTGGCTGCAGCCCCAGCTCTCCCTCACAGGCTCTGGAGCCAGACTGCCCTGCTGCACTGGCCTGGGGCACATCCTTCCCTTTTCTGTGCCGTAGTGTCTTCATCTGTGAAATGGGGGTAATAACAGTATCTACCCCATACATTCTTCATTAGGATAAAGTGAGCCCAAGGAAAGGGCTCAGGACAGTAGCTGTCACAGAGCTGCGCTCCTTAAGCTGTCACTGCTGTCGTTGTGAATGGCTCCGTGGAAAGTAGTGTTTACCGGAGAGTCAGCACAGGGGGCAGAGAGGGTAGGGCATGCCTCTCCCTGGAGCCAGACTGCTGGCTTGGCAGCCGGGCTCCTCTGTGGGACAGCTTGTTCACCTCCCTGTGCCGCAGTCTCCTCATCCACAGAATGGGATGCTCTGGGCTGCTGTGAGAATTGGAGAGTTAATTTACACAAAGTGTGAAGAACAGGGCTGGCCTGTCACAAGTGTGATGGGAGTAGTGGCTGTGCTGCTGTTTTATTATTAGATTCTTCAGAGTTGAAAGACTGAGCCTCAGGCCCGCTCAGCCCACAGTGTGTAGGTGAGTCGTTGGAGGAGGCTCACCTGAGGCTGACTTCCTGGGTCCGAGCCCTGCAACGCTATGCTGCCAGCCCTGGGACTGGGCGGGTGGCAGGGCTGGCATTGAGAGTCCCTGCAGACCCCCTGGAGTCACCCCTTTGCAGAGGGAGGACCCTTGCTTGGGTCCCCACGGGGCAGGGGGAGTGGTCACTGCTGACACCAGGAGTGTGGGGCCACAGGGAACAGGCCACCGAGTGGCAGGGGGCCTTGGCTCTCCCTGGCACATTCCAGGTTCCTGAGAGGGTGGCCAGGGGCCAGGGTGCCGGAGGGAAGGAGAGAGCCTTTTAAGGAAACATTTCTCTGCTTAGAAAATAGAGAGAGAGAGAGAGAGAGAGAGAGAGAGAGAGAGAGAGAGAGAGAGAAACACACAACAAAGTTAGTGGTCTGGCCGGCAGGCATGCACAGCTGTGGGCAGGAGAGGTCTTGGGGGCACCCAGGCATCAGGCCCTCTAGCTGGGGGCCCACTGCTGCACCCCAGATCCAAGTCCTTAGGGGCTGACTCTGCTTAGGGCTGTCTCTGCCTCTGGGGGATGGAAAGAGATGTGGGGTCCCTTCTTTGCACTGCCTTTGGGTGGTGCTGGGAGAGAGACCCTCCCACTTTTCTCTGAGGATGCCTGCCCGTTCTGCCCCTTCCCAAAATGTATTTGTAACCCCCTCACTTCCCCAACCCCAGTCCCAAATGGAGAGTGGAAACCCACCCTTGTGTAAGGAAGAAAGGACCGGAGGGCACTGTCCAAGGGTGACAGCAGGAATGGCGAGAGAAGACCCTGGGGGCCTGGCCTCATCAGGTGAAACCTACAAGCTCCAGACTGGGGTTTGGGGCAGCAGGTGGGAGGAGAGAGGGAGGAAGCCACTGCTAGATGCAGACTCCTGCCCTGACCCTGGCAGGCAGGGCAGTGTCCCCCTGGCTGAGACCTTGTCTGGTGGGCAAGGCGGGCAGAGAGCCCTTCAGGCCACAGTCACCTCTGGGACCTTCCCTTCCTCCTGGTCTCTTCTCCTGGCACCCTCCACCCCACCCCTTCCACTGATCAGCTGTGTGACTTTGGGCAAGTGTTTAACTTCTCTGCGCCCCCTGCACCTCAACCAGAGGGATAACAGTAGCTTTACGTGGGCAAAGCACTGATATTAATGCCTGTCATATAGTACATATTCTGTAAGTGTTAGATATTGTCTCTATTTTTGGCTTTGTATGTGATTTTCCTACCAGTCCTAGGATAAAGTGGTGTACAGGGTGATGGACACTTTGCTGGAGAATGGGTGGGGAGGTGGGGAGCAGGTGGGGGGACAGGGAGCCTGTAGCATGGCTGAGTCAAGAAGCAGAGATGCTTTCAGCCTCTCCAGCCTCCCAGGGTTCAGGGCACACTGTTACGTGGGTGTTGTCCCCTTCTGAGCTGGTGTGTCAAGCTGGGGTATCCCTTAGGCTGGTCAGACGGCAGAACAGGTTAGATGGAGGGAGGGCCTGGCTAAGGGTGGCCTCTATGAACAGCCAGCCCCAGCCAGGGCTGTGGGCTGTCTCCGTCACTGCTCCACTGGGTGGTGGCTGGGGTGGGGGTGGGGGGTCTCACACTCTCCGAGGAGGCAGCCACCCCCTCTTTGGCCATCCACAGCTTGTGACCAGACATCCTCATGCCCCAGGGAGAGCCTCCCCCTTCGTTCCCTCTGTGGGCCCCTTGCCTGGTGCTCGGGTCAGGAATGGAGCCAAGATTGAGGTATGAGCTCCAAGAAAAACGTGTCCCAGCTAGAAAAAAGGAACACATTGAGTCTCTGATAAAGGCCCCTGCTAATTGTCAGGGTAGAGGTTTGGCTGCCTGGCCTGGCTGAGGGATGTTATCTTAGGGTAGGAGCAATCCAGCCCTCCCTCTACCCCCCCTCCCTCTGTCTGGAGGCCCAAGTTGCCACCTGCCCCCCCCCCCCCCCCGGGCATCCGAGAAAAAAAGATGAGGATGATGATAAAATAATAGCTCACCCATAGAGGGTGCTTTCAGCTCTCCAGACCTCTGTGTTTATTAGTGACGGGTGGCTTTCTTTGGGAGAGCTGGCAGGGGCCCGTCACCCACCTGTTTCCCACGTGCTTTGGGAAGCTGCCAGCTGCCTGCACTCTGACCTCTGGGTGAGACACCTTGGCATTGGGGAGAACGAACAGGCAACTCTTCCCTTTCTAGAGACCTTAAATACGTTTTACAAAAATTCTAAACACATCTTACCATATTGCAGAAAATTTAGAAAATAGAAGAACAAAGACAATAAACCCTTATTTTTCTTACCATTTAATCCCATTATGAAAATTCTGGTGCATTGACCTTCAGTCTTTCAGTGTCTGCATATTTCTACAGAATTTAAAAATAGCGATGTGCATTTCATTTTTGCCTTTCGCAGCCCCCCTCCCCACTAGCGGTGTTGCCTAAGTATTTTTCCATGTTGCCACATGATCTTCCAGTGAACTCTCAGGCTGCAGAGTGTCCATGTGTGTGAGTTGAGGGAAGGGGTGTCTCGCATGGAGGTGGCGGCTGTGGAATGATCTCAGGAGGCCCTGGTTTTCTGTAGGAATGAAAGATGCTAACCTTGCCTTTCTCTGTTCCTCCCACAGGTGGCTGCCCCCTGCATTCCTCCATCCAACCATGAATTGGTGGTGAGTGACAGTCCGTTCCCTACCCTGCCAGCCCCTCCTCCCCTCTGTCCTCTGCTCCCAGCTGCAGCTTACTTCAGATCCAAGCATGCTGGCAGCCCCCAAGGGTGCCGGGTAATTAGGTAAGGGAAAGGAGGGGGCCTTGTTCCGAGAGGCTGAAGCTGGACTGGGAGGAAATGAGTCATGAGGTCCCTTCTGATGGGATGCAGGGCCTCCTATTTCAATCTGGAGACTAAAGTCCTTGGAAAAAACCATAAAAGGGCATCTTGCCTGTCTGCAAGGCCTGGCCAGGTGCCTGTTGTCCTGGAGCTTACAGAACTAGGGGATGGCATCTCCTCCCACCCACTTGGTCCTGGGTCGGGTACCCTTCAGCTGGAGGCAGGGGGATGGACGGCATGACCCACAGGATTCATCTGCCTGGGCAGCTGCTCTCATTCAGGTGGCCTCTTCCACCTCCATGCTGTTTGCTGATTCTGCTTTTCTGCTCTTGGGTGTCCTCCACTCCTCCCTCCCTTCCCCAGTGGGGCTTCCAGAAAAGCATGGACGGGACAGGGCTCCTGTGAGTTGTGGACTGATCCCAGCTGGGCTGATTGGAAATGTTGGGAGCTTTTCCCTCCTGCCCTCTCACTGCCTTCTTACCCTTCAGAGGCCCCTCCTGCACCTCGCCCACTGCTGGAGGCGGGCAGGGCCTGGAGGCTGGAGGAGAGGAGCCTGCATGCCTGCAGGTGTGTGCTTGTGCATGTGTGTGTGTGTGCAGAGGAGAGTCATGGAGGGGCCCTGTGTCACAATTTGACCCACTGGTGCAGAGAGGCAAGTCACGACACGGATGTGGGTGGGGACCTGGGGGAGGGACAAGGGTGTCATGGGGTCTGGCAGTTACAGGTGTCTGCACACCTGTGCAGTGACCTGCCCTGCCTGGATACTGGAATCTCAGCCAGGCCACCTGGTCTTCTGCCAGGTGGCAATGGTCCTGTCCCGCCCTCTTTCTGGACATCAGTTTCCCTTTCCGTCACAGAGATGGCTGAACTAGATGCTCGAGAGGCCTTCTCAGTGCTGATTAAGTATTCCCTCCATTCAGGGTTGTTAATGGAATGAATTAAAGTATGTGAAAGTGCTGGTGGCTCTTAGACGCCTCCTGGGCCCAGCACAGCGCCACCGTTCTCTGCACATGGGCTCAGGCCCTGCCAAGTGTGTCCCTTCTTTGCAGCGGCCCCTCCTCCCTTCTGGGCCTCAGCTCTGCCCAGCTGTGCTGCTCCAGATGTGGAGCCCAACTGTGCGGAGCCCAGTTGAAGGTCATCTGACAACAGCAGCGGGTGTAGGTGGGCGGCGAGCCGGGTGCTGCAGGGATGAGGCCAGAGTGTAGGCCTGCTTTGGAGCTGCCAGTAAGAAATCTCTCTGGGATTTCAGAGAGACACTGTGGAGGGCGGGCAGGAGGGGTGAGGTGGGGTGAGCAGACCTCTCATCATTCCAACCCAACTGCCACTCTGCCCCTGAGAACAGAATGTCCTTGGCTGGTCTAGGACGGCTGGGGGGTCTGGGGTTTAGAGCTCTCCAGGCAGAAGCCAGATGCCTGGCCACCAGGAGTGAGCTTTGTTTATGTGAGGAAGGGTCAGGGGTTGGGACAAGAGGGAATGGTTGGCATTCCAGCTGGAGAGGTTGTGGTTAGCACCAGAAGGAGGGAGGCCAGGGAATCTTCTCATCTCTGTGATGCGCCCCACCTGTGCCCAGGCTCTGCCCTTCACGGAGGTTGGTCAGCCACCTGGTGGTGAAGTGGCTGTGACACCAGATTGTGCTTTCAGAGGTCCCCCCACCTGAGTCAGATCCGACCCCCAACAGTGGTCAAGAGCAGGGGAGTTCGACCACCTCCCTGTGGATCCCAGTTCCCTGTGACCTTGGACACATTGCTTAACCTTTCTTGACCTTAGTTTGCCCGCTGCAGATTGGGAGTTGGAAATACTACTTACCTTGTAAGGTTAAGAGAAGAAAAGGAGCAATTAACCCGTTGAATTAGCATGTATTCAGGACCCTCCAATGGCTGCCCACTTTACTGGGAGTGAAAGTCCGGGGTTCTTCCATGGGCTCGCACAGCCTCCAGGAGAGTTTCCTCTCTGACCTCATCTTCCCCTCGCTCACTCACTCCGCTAGCCCTTCCTGCTGGTCTTTGAATAAACCAGTCAGGATGCTGCCTCCGGGCCTTTGCATTTGCTATTCCTTCTGCCTGGAATGCTCCCCCCCCCCCCCGCCCCCCACAGATACCTCAGGGCTCTTTCCTTCCCTCAAGTGTCAGCATTTTCCTTCCCCCAACAACCTTATCTCCCTTCCCTGCTTTCTTTGCCTCCCAGCATGCATCGCCATCTGATAAGCCCTGAGTCTTATTTGCTTGTCTTGTTTAAGAGGCTCCCCCTGCCCCCACCAGCAGGTAAATTCCTTGAGTAGGGATTTTTCTGTGTTGTGTTCAGTGCTGTAACCCTATGGTCTGGCACACAGTAGGTACTCAGTACGTGTTTATTGAGTGACAGGGAGACAGGCGTTCAGTGGAATGCCTGGTAGATTAGGTGCTCAGTAAACAGGACTGCTGCTGGGTGGGAGGCCTGTCTCCAGCTGGAAGCTCAGTGCTGTCCCCAGGGAGTGAGAAAGTGGCCCAGGCGAAATGGGAGAAAGTTTGGCTCCCCCCAGAGAGCACTTAGCACCTGTTTCCTCACTGAGGGCGAGGCAAGTGCTCTGAGCCGGTTCAAAGAGGGAGGAAAGGGCGGGCTGTATTTTTCCTTCCTTTTCCATTCTCTGCCTGCCCTTCAGCCTCTGCAGGCTGGACTCAGGCCTCCCTGCCCCCTCCCCTTGCCTCACACTGTGTGTCTGTCTGCCTGTCATATTTTCTCTATGTCCCCAGCTCACCCACTTTGCTTGAATTCTACCCCCCTGGGACCAGGACCATCATCCCTGGACATAGGATTTCAGCCCAGCCTCAGGGCTCCGCCAGCCAAACACACTTCCCAGCCTGTGCCAGGCCAGCCAGGGCAAAGTGGCTTAATCTTCAACCAGTGTTTTCGTCTTACTCAACAGATGTTGCTAAGGCCTTTGGTAGCAGGGTCCTGTGGTCACGTCCCTCCTGGGCTCCATGGGTGGGGGCAGGATGGAGAGGGAGAGCCCTTGTTTGCCGTGGACTCTCCTGATCCTTGGAAAGAGCTGAAGCAGCTTTTCTCAACTTCTGAAAAATAAGAGTCGAAAGGAATTTCCCGAGGGTGATAGCCAAACGAGTGGCCACCAAAGTTGGCCGGAAGCTGAGCCCTCTGCACATGCAGCCTGGCACCCGGGGGACCTGGACTGGGGGAGCCGGGCCAGCCCCACGGAGGGGGCTTGGGATGTCCTTGTGAATCGGAGCTTGGGGGGGGGGGGTGTCTGACCGGGGAGTGATCACTTATGTTAGTTTGAACTTCAGCCCTAATGAATTTCATCTGAGGACATTGAGGGTCCTGGGTGGCCATTTTTGGGGGGATTCTTAAAAATGGAGCAAGGCCAGGAGAGATGAGTCTGAGAAAGCCTTCAAAGAAGAGAGCAATTCTGGGCATTGCCTTCCAAAGAGGATTCCCAGAGTGGTGAGGCGGGTGGACATCCCAGTTTGTGCAACAGCTAGAGTGGCTTAGTCTGGAGAGGGAAAATATGGGGGGTGGGGGTGCAGAATGGGAGTGAGAACGTGCTGAAAGGGCAAATTTGCTTATTTTCTGTTGCTCTCCAAAGTGGAGCCTAGTAGGCAGAGCTTCTATAGAGAGGAGGAGACTTGAGTTACAGAAACAGCAAAGCTCTCTACCACCTACAATGGCACAGCAGGGCCAATCACGGGAGTCGCTGTCACTGGGACACATACTCACTGACACCTATTGGGGTAAGGCAGCTGCTGATGGGAGGTTGTCTTCCTGGGGAGTCTTGGGTGGAAATCCTCAGGGCCCACTGAGGTCCTGCCCTCAGGTTGGGCTGTGAAGGGACATGGTCCCTGGAGGTCAAGGCATCCATGAATGTGCTGACCACCTGCCCTAGGACTCCCACTGGGAGAGGCCCCAGTCCGATGATGCGTCCTGCCCTTGGGGGACCATGCTCAGGGGGAAAGAGAGAGAGAGAACTATATTATGGAAACAATTAGTGCTCGGCTGGGGGGTTCTGACCAGAGAGGTAGCCTTTGGGGTCCAGGGTAGGAAGCGATATGTTTGTGCTGCAGTGGTTGAGGAAGTCCTATTCTGAGTCCAATGTAAGATTTCAGCAATGGAAGAGAGGAGAGAAGAAGGAGAGAGGGCCTTTTAGAAGGTGACAGAGCTGAAGTAGAGAAGGGGCAGGGCCTTGGTACAAATTACCAAGACCGATAGGGCCCAGGGCAAATTCAGTGTCCTTGCTGGGGAGACGAGAGGGCCAGGCCGTGTTGCCTTACCTTGGTGGCTCTGGCTGGGGTGCTGGCGGGAACAGCCTGAGTGGGAACAAGCATGGCATTCATGGTGAGCAGAGAGGAGGTGTGAGCGGATAGAGAGGAGAGAGGGAAAGGCAGTGGAATCCACCCAAGGAGGAAGGGGCCACATAAGGGAGGAGTCCAGCAGTCATATTGGGGAACTTGAACTTGATGAGCTAAGCACTAAGAGCCATTATGGGTCCTTGAGTGGGGAAATGACCCTAAGCAGGGTTTGAGAGCTGGGAGTCAGCTGCCAGCTGTGGGGTGTGGCTCGGCGGTGAGGGGGCTGCCAGGAGGAGGACTGGGGACACCAGATGAGGCTGGTACAGGTGCTCAGCGTGGGTGAAGGCGACCAGAGGGGCCTGGAGGAAGGGCCTACGGAAGCACAGACTCCCAGTTCCCTGGCTGACAGGTAGAACAGCATCCGGGGGGGAGGCTGGCAGGAGGAGGCGAGAAATATTCCAGTCTGGCGAGCATGTGTGAGCGGGTGGGATGGGAGTGCCCACAGTTGCCCAGCCTCAGCTGGGAGCTGGGTGCTGGTCCCTCCGGTGAGTTGAGAAGGGCCTGAGGACAGGAGTGGGCTTGCTCAGGCCCCTCCCCGGGAGGTGTAGGAAAATCAGGCATCACGTTTCATTTATCACATCCAGTCTGTTCTTTTTCCCTGGTGGCCCTGGCCTGCCTGGGAGAGGATGGGGCCCCTGGAGCAACTTCACCCACTCAGGGGACCCCGGCTGCTGGCCTCCCTCCCGCCCTAGCAGGGTCCAGCCCTGCCTCTCTGTGCCCTCCCTCCAGCCCCTCACCCTCCTGCCCCCATCAGCTCCCTCTCCTCGGATGGTAGGAAGTAACCTTCCCTGAGGGGTGAATACAGGCTTTGAGGGGCAGACCTGAGCTCCTATGGAGCTGGCCAATCTCCCCGGAGACTCAGTCTCCTCATTTGCCAAAAGGGGTTCAAAGTGCTCCGTCCGCTGCTGCTGTAGCCACTGCTGTAGTTGTTTTTGTTATTATCTGTTGATGGTCCCCCCCAGACAGGCTGTGGGGTGTATAATGTGCCATCCTTGCCACGCCCCCTCTAAGTGCCCAGTAAATGGTGCTGCCCTGCCCTTCTCTCTTGCTTTCAGCCCCCTCCCTTCATCTGCTTAGGGTTCTATTTTTAGAACAAGTGAGCCTGGAATAACCTCCTCTGGGTCCTGGGGCTGAGGACATTCCAGCCCCCATGGCCCCACCCGCCAGCTCCCTTTCCCTCCTAAATGGTTGCGCTGCCGTGACCTCACAGTTCGTCGCCATGGCAGCAGATGTGATGTCACAAGGTCTTTTGACCTGAAAAATTGTCCAGATTCCAGGCCTCCCAGGGGGCAAGAGTAGAAAGAGCTGGAGGGGGGAAGGGGAGAGGGTGTGAGGAATTTCTGGACGGAATGTTCCTCTGGAGGCTGAGTCCGCATTCTGCGCCAGCCCCCTCCCCCCAGCTCCAGGCTTGGGCACCTCCCCCACCGTTATGGCCCTCTGTCTTTTCCTTCCTCCAAAACAGCAGCCCACAGATACATTTTTTCCCAGCCCACCCTCCCTGCAGGCCGCCAGCATGTCCTACTGCATGAACCTCCGTGCTGTTATCTCAGCCACCCCAGCCTCTGCAGAATGGCCCTTCCTGGGGCCCATACAATTGGCAGTGGGTAAATGCAGGCATGGAGAGGGCATGCATGTCTTTTTTTTTTTTTTTGGTTTTTTGGCTTTTTTTAATTTATTGATTAAGGTATTACATATGTGTCCTTTCCCCCCCATTGTTCTCCCCCCCCCTTTCCCCCGTGGCATGCATGTCTTTTTTGGGGAAAAACTTGAGGAAAGGATGTGCAGCTTCCTTTATCCACCCTGTGGTTCTCAGCCCCTCATATTCAGGAAGTTCTCTCTGTTGTCTGACCTCAGTCTCTCCTGCTGCAGCCCATTTCCTCCTCTTCCTATGGAAGTGTATTGCAGACGTCTTCCTCTGGAGGACCGGAGACCATTAGTCTTTAAGTCGCAGAAAGCTTGTTCCCAGCAGGAGGGCAGTTGATTTAAGGGTAAGAGGAACTGAATAGAGATCATCTCCCAGGAGAGACAGAGCGGAAAGGATGGATGTAAGGAGCAGGGTTCAAATACCAGTCCTCTTAGCTACCTATTAGCTAACCTTGGGCAAGTTATTTAATATGGCGGACTCTCAGTCTCCTCAGCTGTAAAATGGGTTAATGCTTATCTTGTGCACATTGGTTATGCGGATGGCTATGAGGATTGATGTCCATGGAAGCCAAGAATCTAATACTATGTATGCCCAAGGCTGCATTAACTCGTAATGAGTCATTGTTGTTATTGTGTTAACATTATGAAAGGCATCTCCAGCCCAGGGCCAGGCTGAGGTAGGCCAGTGAGGCCCCCGGGGTGCAAAATTCAAGGAGGCCTCACTCTCAGGGCTGTGCGGGTGCACTTGGAGCAGCCGGAGAATGGTGCCTCCTTAAACATTCTGCTCTTAGCCTCACCCGAGTCCCTGCCTTGCTCCAGACTCCCGGGTTTGCGATCCTAGAGTAGAGTGATCCTCGAAGAGCAAGACTTGGTCAGCAAGTGGCACCACGTCCATACCCTGCCACCTGCTCCTGAGCTGAGCTCAAGTTGTCCAGCCTGGAGGCCAGGGGCATTCTGAAGACCCCTGGTGGGGCTGTGGTCAGCTGCCCAGAAAGTCTGGGTCCTTGAGATCTAGGTTTTTTTCTGGGGACAGATGGGGACAGTCCCCATCTGGGCTCCATCTGCTCGGTCCTTCTGCAGCTGAACCTCAGGAGGAAGGAGAGACGAGCCCACAGGAAGGCAGGGGACAGGGTGGAGGGGCTGCGAGGGGAGCTCAGCAGTGGGCTTTACAAAACTCGTGCCAACTCCAATCCTGCCATTAACGTTACCCTGAGAAGCTGGGCCAGTCAGACCTCTCTGCACCTCAGGAGGGAGGAGACGGGGTCTGAAGTCCCTCTCAGGGCTGTTCTGAGGAGTGGTGTGGGAGGATGGAGGTGAGGGTGTACACGTGTGTGTGCACGTGTGTGAGTGGGTGGGGTGTCTGTGTTGCTGAAGGGCCTCTGCCAGCCATTGGAACTCTGGGGCGGCCACTTCAGGAGTCCACAGCTGGGGTGGTCTGGGAGCTTCCCTATAGCATGCCCAGGGCCTGGGGCAGGCTTAGCTTCAGGGGAGGCCACCCTCATGTTTCCAGTCCCTTGCCTTTTTCATTCCCAGTCGGCCCAGAACTGGCAGTTCCTGGGAAACAGAAGCAGGACTTCAGTCCCAGAGGACTGGGAAGGGGAGGGTGGGAGCACGGCATGCATGCTGGGCCGTGTTTGCAAACACTGCAGGAAAACGCTGGGTGTTCAGGTCAGGAGGGGTTTTTGGAAATTTTTAGCTCTTCAGAAAGCATCTCAACCAGTAAGTTGAAGGCATTTGATGGCTGGCAAGCGTCTTTCTGTGGCCGGCTTCCAGCTGGCCCGGGGAAAGGGGTGGGGGCCAAGGTTACCGTGCTCAGATGATTGTTGGCAGGGAGAGAAGTTTCTCTTGCACTGCTGAGGCCTGTGGTTTCTAATATTGACTCCGACTCCCAGTTCTGCTTTGTGCCAGACATGGGAGGGGTTGGGCAGGAGGGTCAAGGTGGGGCAGGGTGGGCCACAGGAGGAGGGCCTGGGAGTGTGTGTGGGGTGGAGAGGATAAATAACTGCTAGCATTTACTGAACGCTTTCTAAGTGCCAGGCCCTGTTCTAAGTGCTTTATGTGCTTCCTCTCATTTGATTCTTTCAACATAGAGCCAGTCTGTCCCATTGAGGCGCAGCAAGGATGAAGCGACCCGCTTGAGGTCACACAGTTAGCAGTAGAGACAGTCTGTTTAGACCAGCGCTTCTCAAAGGGCCATCCCCAGACCTGGAAACCTGTTAGAAATGCACATTCTCGGGTCCCACCGAGTTCTGCTGGATCAGCCCTCTGGGGAGGGCCCAGCCCCTGTGTGTCCACAGCCCTCCAGGTGTTTCTGAGTCACGCTCAAGTTCAGGGCGCCCTGGCTCACACTCTGCTCTTCAGGAGAGTCGTGGCCTCCGGGAGGTTTCCCCCAACGCTGGATGAGGGCTCTGCAGGGCCTGCAGTATCCTGGGCAGGCACTTCCTCTGCAGCTTCCCCATCTCACCCCATTGCTGTCCTTTCTGAACAGCCTGTCTGGAGAGGCTGGCTCAGCAGAGTGAAGAGTGAGGGCTTTGGAGTGGGGAGAGCTGGGTTCAGATCTCTGCTCTGCAGACTCTGCATATAGAAGGTCTCTGTGATCTGCCCTCCAGGTGTGTCCCTCCTGCCCCCGGGGCCAGAGAGGAGGTGGTCCTGCCCAGGCCACGGTCTCCACGGGAGCACCACAGAGCCCTGGATCAAAGGGACAAGTGGGGTCAGAGGGCCAGGATTTCCCAGGGGGCTCATTTGCCCCCGGCCCAGTGGCCTGTGGCTCAGCAGCGGGGGCTCTGGGAGGTGGCTGGGCGAGGATGAGGCTGGGCCGGGACGGGATGGGATGTGTCATCTTTACTCCTCCAGAGCCATCCTCAAACTCCAGGTGGGTCGACCTGAGGGCTAGAGGGGCTTCCTGATGTGCCTCCCCGCCTCCTACTCCATTCCTGGACCCTGTCCTCTCTCATCCATCCTAAGCTGCTTGGCCCTGAAGTACGCTCAGGAGGTTTCATCCCCTGGAAGGAAGTTTTGGCCTCAGCCACCCGTCTTCTTTCCAGGCAGGAGGGGTAAAGTCTGGGCCATTTCCAGAAAGAGCACGGCTGCCTTCAGCTTAGCCGGCCTTCTTCCTCCATGTCCGCCTCGGCCAGTTCTCCCTGGCGCCAGACCCTCTCAGTGGTCATTCTGTCCATCCCTCTGTCTTCAGACACAGACAGCTTGCCCCTCAGGTCCCGGGCTGAGACAGTCTGTCTTAACTGGGCCCACGCTCAGGCGTTTCATGACCTTGGCAGTCATGCTCACGTCCTTCTGCATGGTTCAGGGGCCCCCGAACCACTTTGCTGAGTTGGAAATGGAGCCCTAGAAACTGGTCAGGAGGAGGCCTTGGAATGGGAAGTTTCTCTCCTGTTTGGGGGGAGTCCTAGGAACCTGTTTTTCAGGTTGCCTTTAGCAGGAAGCACTCCTATTGGTCTGGGCAGGGGAAGGGTGGCACTGGGGCGAGGGGCAGGACCAGTCCACAGGTGTTTATTGATGGCTTGCTGTCCATAACCACAGGCCCTGGCATGAGGGATATGGCAAATGAGTTGGTAAACATGCTGCTTTGAATATGTTTTGGAGGCAGGTGGGATAGAATCACAAATAAAACCAGACATAATCCCATGATATGATTATTCATGTGTCAATGACCAGATGAATGGCACTGACAGAGAGACGTACTGGAGTTGAGAGGTGGGAGAGAGAGTTCTCCTTGCTGAGGTGTTCAGGGAGGGCTTCATGGAAGAGGAGAGCTTTTAGGAAAAGAGGGGAAGCTGTTCCACCAGGAAAAGCCTGGATATGAGAACAAGTAAAGGGATGTAGGGGGCAGGTCTGGGTGGAGCAGAGCTTTTGGGCATGAAAACTGGGGTCTGTGAAGAGGCAGGGCCAATGCAGGGGGGAGGCCTTGAAGAGTTAGGACCCACAGGCCTCTCATCCCAGGCTGCTGCCATTTCACACAAAGAGCAAGAAGTGCAGAGCCCAAGGTGGGGTTCAAATCCTGTTGTCCCCATTAGTAGTTGATGACTTGGGCCACTCATTTAACTTCTGCATATCTGTAAAGTGGGCCTCAAAAGTAATAATGGGCCCTGGCTGGTGTGCTCAGTGGTTGGAGTGTTGGCCTGCACACTGAAGGGTCTCAGGCTTGATTCTGGGTCAAGGGCACATATTTGGGTTGCAGGTTTACTCCCCATTCCCGGTTAGGCTGTGTGCAGGAGGTAACCAGTCAATGTGTCTCTCTCACATGATGTTTCTCTTTCTCTCTTTCTACCTCCCTCCTTCCCTTCCACTCTCTCTGAGAAGCAATGGAAAAAATATCCTCAGGTGAGGATTAAAAAAAAAAAGGTAATAATGGTGCCTGCATCACAGGGTGCTTGTGGTGGAGGAGACGGTATTGATGAAAACGCCTGGCATGTTGGCACAGTGACGGTTACTCTCTCCTTGTTCCTTTTTGAACCGTCAGCGACTGCCCGAGTTAGAGGCCTGGCTGATGTTTGTCCAGGTGGATGTTTACAGTACCAATAGGAAGTTTTTTATTTTCCAAACTGTGCCTCCCAACGTGGGGACAGCCAGGTTCCATCTTGGGTTGGAGTCATGTCCGGCCTTTGGAGGCATTCTGTCCCCATGGCCATCGGCCTTGGAGAGAGAGCCAATCTGGGGGTGTTTGTCCTGAGGACTCACGCTGCCTTTTCCCTTTGTCCACAGCCTGTCAACACGGAGAGTGCACCAAAGAATGTAGTGGACACGGTGAGTGACAGCAGGCCCCGGGGTGGGGTGGCGGGGAGCCGCCTGGGAGGCAGGAAAGCGGAAGATGGATTTGGGGAAAGTGAACAGATGTGTTTGGGGATATCCTTCTGGAGTAGATATGGGGAAGTTGGGGGAAGTGGGGGCGGGGCCATGGGTGACGTTGGGGGCTGGTGCATTTGGAAATGGATTCCTGGGGAACTAGGCAGGCAGAGCAGGAGAGGCAGGGGTGGGAGCGGAGAGAGAGAGGCCAGTGGTTAAATGTGGGTTTCTTTATTAAATATGTAGGAATTGAGAAAGCCAGGCAGATCTTTCCGAATAGATCTTTCTGACTTAGCAGAGAGACAGACAATCTCAAGGCTGCAAGGAGGAGGAAGAGGAAAAAGTCAGTGGGCTCTGAAGTGGGAACTGAGGTTAGCAGCTGTGAGGTGTCTCCGGCAATGGCCGGTGTTGAATGGCCTGGAGCGGGAGACTCGGGTTTAAATCCTAACTCCTTGGAGTTCCTAATTGTGTGACTGTAGGCAAGTCATGAGCCTGTCTGTGCCTCAGTTTTCTTATCTGCAAAATGAGAATAATAATATTTCCCAGGGTTGTTGTGAGACACAGAGAAGAGGGTTTGATTAGCTCTGAAAGGCCTTCAGTGGACAAAGAAATGTTAGACAGCCAAGTCACCCCCACCCCACCCGACCCCGGGCCCTTCTGCAAATCCTCTGACCCCCCACCCCTGCCAAACCCAGCAGGTGAAAGACCTAGTGCCTTTTGATTACTTTCTTTGACTCCCCTTTTTTACTGTCTTGTCCCTCTCTCTCCAGGGAGAAGGAACCTTCCGGGGTGGGAACACTCGGAGAAGCCTTGAGGAAGACGTAAGTATGGGGGAGAGGGGTAGAGAAGGATGTGGCTGGGCTCCTGGTGCTCAGAGGGACTGGGGATGGGTGGGTGATATCTCACACCTCTCTTGTGGGGCGTCCCTTCCTCCTCTCCAGAGGGCAGGCAGGGTTGCCCAGCTTGGTTGCTGAGCAAGGGAGGAGGGGCTGGGTGAGCAGACCCCACCTACTTATACACTGGGCCTCAGACTTGGCCTTGGCCTCTAGCTCAGCTGGGTCCAGAGCACTTTTGCCCATCACTTTGTCAGGGTGGGAATGGGGAGGAGGGCGGGCTCTGTGAGGCCTGGTTGGGTGGTGGGTGAGCAGTCACCAAGGTGAGGGCAAGGAGAATGGTCAACACTGTAGGGACCAAGGGCAGAGATGAAGAGGGACTCTTGAGCCCTTAGAGCAGTGGTTCTCAACCTTCCTGATGCCGCGACCCTTTAATACAGTTCCTCATGTTGTGGTGACCCCCAACCATAAAATTATTTTCGTTGCTACCTCATAACTGTAATTTTGCTACTGTTATGAATCGTAATGTAAATATCTGATATGCAGGATGTATTTTCATTGTTACAAATTGAACATAATTAAAGCATAGTGATTAATCACAAAACAATATGTAATTATATATGTGTTTTCCGATGGTCTTAGGTGACCCCTGAGAAAGGGTCGTTCGACCCCCAAAGGGGTCGCGACCCACAGATTTGAGAACCGCTGCCTTAGAGGGTCATCAGATCTTGGGGAATTGCATGCTCTGCTTCTTTGGAGAGAGAAAAAATGCAGAATCCTTTATGTGGCTCAAATGCCATTGATTCAGGAAGAACCTGGAAGGTGGGCCAACTGGTCCACGATGCTCCTTCTGCCATGCATTTTTGCTGGAAGTCAGTGAGCACATTTCTTAAGCGGAAGGACCCAGAGGAGGGTAGCGGGGGCTCTCCCACCCCCCTGCTTTGGGCAATACTGTGGCGGGACTTGTCCTCACACCCCAGGAGCTGACGCCCGACCGAGTTGGGCCTTTTTCTTCCTTCCCTTCTCTGACAATTTGCCCCTGTGCTGGCCTCTCCATCTTTGCCCGCCTTGATCTGCAGAGGAACAGGGAGTGGTTTTGGCGGTTGGCACAGGGGGAGCTGTTGATGGCATGAGGCCCTATCATCTGACAGCTGCCTGACCCATGGTGGGGAGGGCCCAGAGGGAGGTGCTGGGGCAGCAGGAGGCAGCTTCTGCAGGCGGCAGCACTTCTGCGGTGAGCCCACCGCCACTGCCTCATTGCCCGGGGGCAGCCTGCACCAAGAGGGGAGGCGTCCTCGTCCTCCGGAAGAGCGGGAGCATGCCTCTCAAATTAGTGGGGAAGGCTCTGCTCAAGGTAGGAGGGGTCCTGTGAGCACAGGTACACATGCTGGAGAGGGGCCCTTGTCCGAGTTTGTGATGTTTCTGGGGCTGGAGTGCAGGGGAGAAATTCATTTTTTGTGTACTTGCTATTGAGGACTAACTAGCGTAATGCACGCAAAGCACATGATATGTGCTCAATAAATGGTAGCTGTCTTATGACTGCTATTTTGACTGAGGGCCAGGAGCTGGGCTGGGTATTTTTTGATCCCCATGACAGCCCCTATGGCAGATGCTGTGACCCCATTTTGTAGATAAGCAAACAGAGGCTTGGAGGGGCTCGATGCCTCCATGCCTTCTCCATTTCTTCCCAGGACCATTGCTTAGATCTGGTGTTGCCAGGACTCCCAACCTTGGTGGGGGGGGACAGGGTGATGGTGTGTGAACCAAGACATTTAGCCAATGGTCTACAAACTCTTGTAAGTCAAGTTCTAGAGCTGCTGCTCCCACACCCCAGCCTGGGTCTGACGGACGCTGGAAGGTAAGGCTGCAGTAGGAGAGAGTGAAGTTAGACATCAGGAAGAACTTTTTGACACGTGGGTGTGTTTGACTTTAGTCCTGGGGAAGAAAGAGGTGGCCGTTTAATTGGGACTGGAGGTTTTATTTAGGAGAAAGTTGTGTTGATCTGGGCTGAATGCGTGTGTCAGGGGTGGGTAAGGGTGGTGTCCTGTCTGGATGTGGGAGGAGAGACCAGCGGTGTTTTGGTTGTTAGTCTAGTTTAAGGAGTGCATGAAAGGCAAAGCAGGCTCCAGAATGGCCTGCGTACTGCAAAGAAGGAGAGGAAACCCAAGTTTAAGGTCCCAGACATCTGTTGTGGGTTGGATGACCTCAGGGTGATTGAGTCAGTCCCCTGCCCAGCGGTGGGCTCCCTGCAGTCTGCCGCAGGTGAAGGGACCCGCTTTCAAGGTGACACGGCTGAAGTCCTGGGCCTGCCGCTGGGATAATACGCCTGTTTTTTTGAGCTGTTTTCCTGTCTCTGGCCCGTGGCCCAGGATTCAGGGCAGGAATGGCTGTTTTCCTCTGACTGCTGGTGTGCAGTGGAGTTCGTGGATGGTGTGCTGTGTCGCACTTTGTTTTGGAAAAATCCAGGCTGGTGGGCAGGAAGGAGAGAGGAAGGGGTGTGGCTGGAGGGGCTGGAGGGGGAGGGGCGGCCACTGCCCTCAGAGGAGACCTAGGAATGGGGATGGGCTCCTGACGTAGGTTGGTCACCAATTTCTGGCTGCCTGACATGGCCCCTGATATTGCTTACACACCCTCCTCCCAACTGTGCCCCCTGGGGACTGGGGCTCAGGAAACAGCTTTTCTTTTGGTCCAGGGCTGTTGTGTTTGGTCTGTGGACCTCAAAGGAAGGCAGGACTCTTCCCACACAGTGGTTGCTCTAACCAACCCCACCCAGGTCCCAGGGTTCCTGCTCCTTGCTGTATGGCGGGGAGAGGGTTGATAACAGAGCATAGGGTCATAGTCTTTGAGCGCTCGGGAACGGCTGAGCGGTGATCAGCAGCGAGGACCAAGGCAAAAAGAGTTGGCTGGACCTGCGGTAGGAAGGGTGAGGGTTAGACATCAGGAAGAACTTACCGGTAGTAAGAGAAGTAGGACCCTGTTTTGGTGACGCTGTGGAATTTCCGTTAGTGGTGTCCTTTCAACAAAGGACAGACTATTTTGGTGACAACAATAGGGGAGAGTTCTTCTTGGTGCACAGGGAATTGGATCAAAAGTCCTATTATTGATCTATGTCCTGGTAGGGGCTGGGAGGAAGTTTCGAAGCCCTGTGGAGAGAGAGAGAGCTTTGAGAGCCCTCAGTGAGGAAAAGAATGGGATGACAGGCAGACAGAGAGCTTAATTTTCTTTTCAAAATAAAATCTTTTGTAGTACTCTTTGTAGAGCCCTCTGATAGTTTTCCCTAAGGGCTCTAAGTGGAACAGGTCAATGATGTAGAATCACATGAAACTGTGCTGGACCCATTTTACAGATGGCTCAGTGAGACCGAGGGGCTGCTGCCGCCGGGCTCCGATGATGAGTACCTTTCTTCATAGAATAGAAGCTCTCTGAGGTCAGGGCTCCTCCTCCCCTGGGCCCCTGGTGCCTAGAACATTGCCAGGCACACAGCCTGCAGGACTCAGTGAAAGTTTACTGAAAAAGGGGGTGAGCACGGAGCTGGGTGGCAGAGATGACCACATCTCTCCCCCGTCCCCCAGCCCTCTTGAAAAGGGCCTGCATGCTGAGGCACGCTGGAGAACGCCCGTTTCCAGCCGTGTGTGTGAGGTCACCTGTGTTTTCTTGAGCGTTAGGTTGTGTTTGCTCACAGCCCGCCCCTGCTCCCCCACCCCCCGCCCATTCGTGGTTCTCTGGTTCTCCCTGCGGCTCTGTGTCCACCGACACTCGGACGTGTCACCCGTGCACGTCTGCTTTCTGCCAGCGAGTGTCACATGCCCCCCAACTTTGCAGAAAACAGGAAGCCCCATCAGTTAGAGGGCAGCCCAGTGATTCATCAGCGGATGACCATCCAGCTGTTCGTCCCCATCCTCTGGTGGGGTCACTGTCCAGGGCAGCTTCGCCCCTGCCCCCCCTTCCCTGGCCGGCCTGCTGGAGGGAGCAGGCTTGGACTTTGCCTTATCACCTCTGGAAGCGGCGTGGCCAGACTCGGTTGGGGCCAAGTTTTTATTTATCCTCCCTGGCTTTTTTTGGGGTGGGGAGGCTAAGGAATGTGGAGTGTTGTAACGTTGGGAAGGGGGGGTGGGGGAACGGGAGCCAGCTCTCCTGCCTTGCTCATCCTTCTCACCCCTGTGCCGTGGAAGCTCCAGGCCCCCTCAGCCCCCCAGTCCCCCTGCCAGGCCCGTCTCAGTATCCCCTTGTCTCCCTGTGCTCCCTGTGCCTGGACCTGTGGTCCTGGCCATACCTCAAGCCTTGGCTACAGTTGTGGCTTCCAGTTGTTTGAAGCAGCTGTGGTGGCCGCCTCCAAACGTGGCTGTGGATCCGTAACAGATGAAACCCGAGGGGCTATTTATAGCGGGGTGGCCCTGGGCCTGGAGCAGGGCCCACGGCCTGGGGAGGCTCAGCGACTCCTCGTCAGGGCCCAGCGCAGTGGAGAGAGATGAAGTGTTGGGTTTCTGCGTTCCGCTGGGTGGGTAGTTTTGGAACAGCCTGGTTTGGGCCTTGAAAACCAAACACAACCCTCCTCACCCCCCCACCCCCGCCCCCCCAATGCCTGACTCATGCAAGCCCAAGTCCTCAGGGCCAGGAGAGCTGCGGAGACAGAAGCTTTCTGCCCTGACAGACAGCCCCACTTGGCGTTTCCTCCTGCTGCCCGCCGAGGCCGAGCTGCTCCGGGCTGGGTGGGAGCCCAGGCAGAGGGGACTCGGGGTGCAGCTTGCTCCCTGCCGATGGATGGGGAGTCCTCTTAGCGGGGCTGCCCTGGCTTTGGGCTCAGCTGGGAGCTGGGCCTCCAAGCCCACCCCCTCCCGCCTCGGAGGCTCTGCGGGGCCTGGAGAGGGCTGAAGGGGGTCAAGCCTGAAGTCTGAGGTGAATCCTGCCAGTCGCCAGGACTTGGGGGTGAGTCACTGTCGCCTCAGTTTCCCCTCTCATTGGCAGATTGCGGTCCTGTCTCCTCCAAGAAGTGGTTGCAACTTGGTGGTTGGGAAAGGCTGGTTCCTGGGAGGCCCGTGAATGCTTGGACAGTGCCAATACGCTCAGAGGGCTTGGCTGGGCCTGGGATTCTGGGTGTTGGGTATCCGATTCTGCATCGTGTGAGGTGGCTGAAAGGATGGGCGGTTGGTGGTAGAAGTGATGCAGGGGTTTGATTTGGAGGTGAAGGTTTGATTGTATCCCTAACTGCCCTTATAATTGTACTTGATGTAATAACAGTAACCACAGATATGTCACTGTTATATGTGTAATTCCTTTTCATTTTCAAACAACCTATACCCCCACTTTGCATGTGACGTTCCAGAGGCTCAGAGCGTTAAGTAGGAAGGCTGCCCAGCGGGGTGCTGAGGGACTCAGCCTGGGCTTCCTCACTGTGTCGTTGGTGCCCTGGCATGTTTTGGACAGCAACTTGGGTCCCTTCGCCTGGTTTTGTATAAGTTGACAGCCCTGGAAATGGGAGGGGGTGAGGGGGTAGCATACGATGGGCGGTGGGTCCTTGGGGGCACGATTTGCTGCCTGAGCTGCTCTCCGTAGGTGCATGTTGTGCTGGCTGCTCTGTTTCTAAACCTCTGATTGAATGACTCGTGTTGCTGCTTTAAAGAAGAGGAGTGGGCATGGCGATGGTCGGAGGAGGAAGGTTTAGAGCTGGAGAGAGGGTGCCGTCACTCACCTTTCCTTCTCTCGTGCTTGCAGTCTGTATCCTCCCCTCGGGGTTCCTATTACGATGGCCAGTGAATCGAGATGAGATGAGTTTCCAGTGTCAGTAACTGTTTTATTGAGTGTGTGCTCAGTACAGATGGCACCAGCCCAGGCGTGGCACGTTTCTCAACATTGGGATTCCTTCCTCGCCGGGGGCTCACAGGCTCGCAAGCACACTCACGTGGAATTGGCATAGACTGCTCTTGGCTCTGGGTTGCTTTGTTGCTGTGGTGTTAGGGTGCCTGGGCTGGAATGTTGGCAGAGAAAGGAGAAGTGGATCTGCGTTTGCCCGTGACCCTGACTGCGCCGGTGGACAGCTCTCAGCCTGCCTCCTCCACAATGCTGCTTCTCTTTTCTCTTTTCCAGGGCTCCACCAGAGTCACCCCGAGTGTCCAGCCCCATCCCCAGCCCGTCAGGTATGCCTGGCCTGTGGGGGGCACAGGGTGGGGGTCCTGGCCGTGAGGTCACTGTGGGAGTTCCTGGCAAGTCATGCCTTTGGGTCTCCGAGACCGAAGTCATAAAGCCAGTGGTAGGAAGCCTGGGCAGCCGTGGCACCCTCCCTGGAGGGCGTGGGTGGATGCCGCTTGGAAAGGGTCATGCTCTGGGTTCTAGCTGGAAGCCAGCCTTGAGCCGAATTCTTTACGTACCTGCATGATTCATCTAGTCCTTGCAACAGCCCTGCAAGGTAAGTGTTTTATTCCCATTTGGCAGATGAAGAAACAGTTTCAGAGGTGGCTTGTTAGAGGTCGCACAGGGGCCTTGGTGGCTCGCGGACACGGCCTCTTTTCCCTGCGCCCAGCTTTTCTGGTTCTCTCTGTCTCACCTTCACCCCTGAGGCTCCGGAGATGAGTGAGAATCTGGCCCCAGGAAGATGGGGTCCCAGGGAGAGGGAACCTGGTGTGTGACTGAAACCCTTAGCAGGTTGTGGTCCAGCCACCCGCTGCCCTCCGACCTGATCTGCTCTTTAGAAGATCCCCTCCTCCCCCCCCAGCTGAGAAGCACCTTGGGTGGGCGGGTGCGGAGTGTGGTGCTGAGGTGGTCAGGCGGTGGCGCTGTTTTGCCTGGTGCAGGCAATGACCTGAGGTAGGAGCCCGCCTCAGAGAAGCTCCTCTTGGGGATGAGGGATGTCGGGGGTTCAGAGCTCAAATCACACTGGACCTTACTGCAGCCACCGGCCCTTCCACCACTTGGTCCCTGTCATTGCCACCATGGAGAAGCCTCACATCACCCCAGCTCCCCCATCTCCAGACCCCATCTACAGAGTTGGGCTCAGAGTTAACCTAGTGGAGACCGGGATTCTGCCCTACTTCTTAGGGGTCCTCCCCAGTGCTGCCCCATCACTTTGAAATACCCTGGTGGTATTCCTCCTGCTGCCCTCCAGTCTCAACTTTACCCCGCTGTAGTGACAGGTTATCAAAATGAAATGTGAGTTGTCCACCTCGGACAGAGAGGGGAAGCCAGACACTAGGAGACTGCTAATGGGTAAGAAGGTGTCGGGATGGGGAGCGTGTGCGGTGACCCCAGAAGCTACAGGGCTTCAGAAGGGAATTCCAGCATCTCAAGATCCATTCCCCCTTCCCATCAGCACCCCAGTGGGCCCTTGGACCCTCCCCCTGGAAGAGAAGCTGGGTGAGGTGTCAAGATGTGAGCCCCTACCTCCCCTCATCCAGTGCCCAGTTCAGGTGGCTCTCTACTCTCCACGGAGCTCAGATGGTGCTGGGATGTCAGGGGCTCTGCACCCTCTGCTTCCTGGGCCCTTAGCAATCAGGGAGGCCACTGCCACAGCGCTGGAGTGTGGGAGCTGCCAGAGGTGGGGATCGGGCCAGGGAACAAAGGGCAGGAGTTGGCCTGCCTCCGGGGAGGGCTGGAATGTGTGCTCTGGTCTGGCTCACCTGGAGCCCAGGTGAGCGTGTCACCTGAGCTGCCCCTTCCCCCAAGAGGCCTCCCGCCCACTCCACAGCTCCGAAGCCAAGGAGGGCAGCAGAAGACTCAGCCAGGGAGCTGGGGAGCACTCACTCAGCCTCTCTTTCCCCTTCCACAGCTGTCCCAGGAGCCTTGGAGACACTCCGCCAGACCAGGCTGCAGTGTGTCAGGGGGCAGAGCTGGGCTCCTGGGTTCCTGGCCAGCTCTGGCCCTGGCTGTGACCTCTAGGATCTGGGTGAAGGCAGTGCTGAGAGAACTGACGGGCACTTGGGATTGGTGTCATCACCATTTGGTTCTGACACAGCCTGAGATCCTTGCCAGCCCCTGCCCAGCTCTTTCTCTCTGGCGCCCCAAGCTGGCCTTGCTAGGGGAAGCCTCGGACCTTGGCTCTGGGTCTGGGAGCAGCCAAACCCCCTGGGTTGGATGTGGGGGCCATGCACAGTGTGTAGGGGGTGCAGATATCTGGTCCTTGCCCTGGGGAACTAGATTCTGATCTACAACCCCCTCTGCTAGTCTTCCCAGAAACATGAGTGTGAGCCAGACCATGGAGGACAGTTGTGAGCTGGACCTAGTGTACGTCACAGAGAGGATCATCGCCGTCTCCTTCCCCAGCACAGCCAACGAGGAGAATTTCCGGAGCAACCTCCGCGAGGTGGCCCAGATGCTCAAGTCCAAACATGGAGGCAACTACCTGGTGAGGATGGGCCTCTCGCCACTTTGCCAGCGCCCCTCTGCCCTTTCTGCCTGCCCCTCACTGCTGTGTGTGCGTGCTTGTGTGTGTGTAGTGTGCATGCATGTGTGTGCATGTGTGTGTGTTGACCAGGAGAGAATCACAATAAGAGCTCATGTTATGGAGCGCGTACTATAAGCCAGGCCTTGTTCCAACTGCTTTCCGCATATTTAACCTTCAGGACAGCCTAGAAAGCAGGTTTTGTTAGAGCTCAGAGAGGTGGGGTATCTGCTTAAGTTCACAGTATCAGGAAGTGGTGGAGCTGGCACCTATGAGAAGTCTTAAGGCAGAGTTGTGGCAGAGGCGTCGTAAGGGACCTTGTGTTGCTGACATGGGGACTGTACCTGGCCCAGGAGAGTCACCTAACAAATGTAGGCCACTTTACTGGGAGGTACATGCGACTGGACCAATAGACCAGACTGTGCAACCTTCAGGGGCTGCCCTTGGCTGTGTGAGCAGAGGTGGCTGTAGGAGGCTGTATTAGGTCCCTGGGGTTGCTGTAACAAATTACCACAACCTCGGTGGCTTAAAACAACGGAATTTAACTTTTCACAGCTCTGGGGGCTACAAGTCCAAATTGAGGTATTGGCAGGGCCATGTTCCTCTGAATTGTGTAGGGGAGCACCCTGCCTTGCCTCTTCCTGGCTGCTGGTTGCTTCGGCATCCGTGGTGGCCCCCGGCTTGTAGCTTCATCACTCAGATCTCTGCCTCCGTCGTCACAGGACCTTCCTTCTTTCCTGTGACTCTCTGTGTGTCCTTTCCTCTTCTTATAAGGACACCAGCCATTGGATTTAGGGTTCACCCTAAATTCGGGATGATCTCATCTCCAGATCCTTAACTACTTACATCAGCAAAGGCCCTATTTCCAAATAAGGTCACATTCTGAAGTTCAGGGGGATGTGAATTTTTGTGGGACACCATTCAACTCACTACAGACACCCATCCATCAGCTGTGTCAGACGTTGTTAAGAGCCTGGTTTGAAACATCAGAAAGTCCTGGGTTCGAATGCAGGCTCTGCTCTTATTAAGTAACTGATCTCGGCCACTTAGCCTCACTAAGCCTTAAGTTCCCCATCTATAAAGTGAGTCTAATAATACTATCCATGTCTTACGGTTGAAAGAATGAAGCCAACTGGTAGATGTAAAGTTCTTAGCATGGGTATGACAGGCTGTGGATACTCAAGTGGTAGCTGTTGTTCACATAATAAAGTGTGTTCCATTATGGGGCTCAAGAGTGGACTAGAAGCCATCTACGGTCCTTCCTGACTTTGGGAGTCCAGGATTTCATGGGACTCTGTGCTATGCCACCCTCCCTCCATCCTGCCTATACCAGACCGTGGGGTCGTCTTTTCTCCCCAGGAGGCAGCACAGTGGTCTTTGAGTTTCCCAGGCAGTGAGGTAGAGGTGGAGACGGGAATTCCAGAGATTGGGGGATTCTCATGGGCTGTGGTTAGGTGCCGGAGAACGTCTTCTGGGAGAGGATGTCAAGGGTCTGAGAGGGCCCACCCAGGACAGTTTGTATCCTCTGATGGGGGGTGTCTGACCGCAGAGCCATTGCATCTTCATGGGGTGAGTTTCTAAAGTCCACCTGTGGAATGGAAACTAGGGAAGGCCAACGCTGAACATGGGACCTGAGACCGGTTCCTTCCCCTTCTCATCTTTAGTTCTGGACGTCCGCTCACAGAGGGGAGTAGCTGAGAGTCTATACTTCTCCCTCCCCCCACCCCCCCATCCTGAGAACCTATAGTTGGGTTCCTGTTGATCCCAGCTCATGTGTGGGTGGGATCTCCAGCAGGGGCGAGAGCAGCATGTGAGCCCCTCCACCATTTCTTCCTTTTCTTCCTTGTAGCTTTTCAACCTCTCTGAGCGAAGACCTGACATCACGAAGCTCCACACCAAGGTGAGCCCATGCTGAGTAGGGTGGGAGCGTCTTTTCGCCTGGGAGGGGAGATAACAGACAATCCCCCTCGCCCCTCGGATCCCACGTCAGAGTCTTAGGGAAAGTGCTGTGACAGTTTGCAAAGCCTATTACAGTGCCATCTTCTCCTTGGATAATGGGAAAGAATCTATTCATTGTTTCCATAATACGAACTACAGAAAGCAAAGCTCGATGCAATGATTTCTACCCAGCTCTGCCTCCCTGGGGAGCTCTTAGGATCTCTGGGTGAGGCTGGAGCTGTGAGATTGTTAGCTTCTTTGAAAGTATCTTGGCTTTAAACTAGCTAGGAATGGCCGACGTGGACCTTCCCACTGCCAGCTCTCACTTGCTCACCCTGTGGGCCGTGGGCCGGGCTCTGCATGGTGCCTGCTCCCGGCTCCTCGATTCTGGTGCCTGTTGCTGTGTGACCCTGGGAAGGTGACACGCTTTTCTGGGCCTCAGTTTGCACCTCTGAAAGTGGACGGGCTGGATTAGGTATATTCTCTGGGCCCTTCCAAGCAGAAGTTCTCTTTTACTGTAAAGTTCTGTGAGTTTAGAAAAGTTTTGAGGAGCTGGAGACTGGGGTTCAGATCTGCCCTCTGTCTCCTTCAGCTTCTCTGGGCTGACCTGAAAAATCAATGGTGTGTGTGGCCAGGGCCTGGAAAAGAGCCACGAATAGCCAGGGACCCTTTGCTCTGCCCTCGCCCTGAGCCAGGCCTTGGGGTTGTCTGTGGGAGCAGAACTTGGGGGCAGTGCTGGGGGCACCGTCACATTTTGAGGTCAGAGTCATGTGGAAGGGACCTTGCCTTTGTTTTACTCACACATGAGAAATTGAGGCTAGGAGAAGGGCCATGACTGGCTGGGGCCCCACAGCAAGCCAGTGTCAGAGCTGAGACTCAGGCACAGGGTCCCTGGTCCTGGCCATTGTCCTATCCCTCCACACCCCCACCTCCCAGCTGGGCTGATAGGCAGGGCAGGAACCAAGGCCCAGCCGCTGGTGGCCACTGCCCGGTACTAGCATGTGGAGTGTGTGCTGCCCCCACTGCCCTGGTTGACCGTCTGGGCTTCTGCCACTTATCACTCCTGGCTTGGGCCGCAGGTACTGGAATTTGGCTGGCCTGACCTCCACACCCCAGCCCTGGAGAAGATCTGCAGTGTCTGTAAAGCCATGGACACTTGGCTCCCCACAATGTCGTCGTTCTACACAACAAGGTCAGAGTCGGCTGCAGGGTGTGTGAGTGTGTGTGTGTGTGTGTGTGTGTGTGTGTGTGTGTGTGTGTGCGCGCGCGTGTATGTGTGTGACCGTGCGTGCGCATGCCCATGGATGAGGGTATCTCCTGGCCTGTATCATTGGATTGTGTGTGTGTGGAAGTCTGTGTATTCTCCTTTCTAGGGATAGTAGATCCTGCCCCGGGGCCCCCACAGGAAGTGTGGGGCCCTCAAGTGTAGTGGGTGATCATCTGTGTTTCTTTCCCCCTCCCTCCCCCATACCCTTTCCCTCCCCCATATCCCCTCCCTCCCCCATACTCCCTCCCTCCTTCTGGTCTCCCTTAGAGCCACACCCTTCTCTCCAGCCCCTGCCCCTTCCTTCCAAAGCTCTGGATGGGCACGGGAGCAGTAGGCCTGCCTTAGAAATAAAGGCTTTTGTGTTTGGGGGCTCTTTCAGGGAAACCGAGGCAGGATAGGAGTGGTCATCGCCGCTTACATGCACTACAGCAACATTTCGGCCAGGTAAGAGGGCCCCCGAGCCTTCTGTTGTCTGCATATTGACCCACCCACGATTTCTCCCTTCCTTGGGGCGGGAGGATAAAGATAGAGGGCGTGAGAGGTTCTTAGGATGAGGAAGGAAGGTGCCTGCCATACCCCAGGAGCCTGTGTGTGGAGAGCAGGAGAGAGGAGAGTCCATCCCCCCATTGTCCAGCCTTGGGAGACGGGCCCATCCGTGAACACCCCATCCAGCCAGATTCTTGGGGCCACTTTTTCTTGCCAAACTGCCTTCTGTTTTCCTGGGTGAGAAGGGAGGGTGTCTGCAGGAAATGCTGGATCAGATCTGGGTCCAGCAAAACCATCTGGGAGTTATCTCATTCATCCCCCTGTCCCTGGCCAGCAGGGCCTGTTCCCACTTAGGGGTTTGGGGCAAGACTAGTAAACCAGCAGTGCCCTGTTTTGATTCCATTTTGCAGAGAGGCAGAGGGATCCATTCACTCATTGGTTTATTCTCTAGACTGAATAGTAGTTACTGAACAGCCACACACTGTTCTAGGTGCTGGGATACAGCAGTGGGCAGAGCCAGGCCACTGTCCCACGGACTCTAAGTATATAAGCAAGTGTATCCGTAATAGCAGGTGGTAAGATCTGTGAAAGAATGGAGACCAGAGCATGACAGAGGTCAGAGGAGGCCTCTGGAGGAGGTAATATTTGAGCAGAGACTCGAATTAGGCGGAGGAGAGCGGGACCGGCTGAGTCACATAAAGTCTGGGAGGGAACTTCCCAGGCAGAGAGAGGAGGAAGGGACAAGGCCTGTGGTGGGAATGCCATGCGAGGGGCTGGCAGGTTTTGAGCTGAGTGAGTGAGGAAATGAGGAGTAGGAAGTGAAGCTGGAAGGGGGCAAGCCTTGTAGGACTCGATAAGGACTTTGGGTTTTTTCTAAGAGTGATGGGAAGTGGTTGGGAGAGTCAAGAAGGGGCAAGCTATGGGACCAGTCACTACATTTTAAGATGATCTCTCTGAACGCTCTGAGGATGGGTAGAGGGTTCTGTGGAGGGCTTGCCAGTAGGATGGCAATTTTACAACTTTAAGAAATCTGTCTTAGCCTAATCTTTGCTTACTGGTGCACACTTGCTGTGCACCTACTATGTGTCTATAGGCGCCAAGCTCTTTAGAGATGTTAGCCCACTTGATCGCCATAACAAACTTTGAGGAGGAAGGCAACTATCCCTCTCATTTGACATGAAATAAAAAAAAATCAGTTTCAGGAAGATTAAATAACCTGCCCTAAGGATAGTGCTGAAGTGGTGGACTAGCGATGGGCTCCCAGCTGTCTAGCTCCAAAGCCCCCCGCACAGCACACAGGATTGCGAGCTGCCAGGGTGCTCTTTTCCTGAAAGCACCTCAGCACAGGGTGGCTGCAGGACTCTGCGGGTCTGGGGAGCGGGGAGGGGGCCGGAGGGGCTCTTGCACTTGGATGTTGGCTCCTCTCACCACCTGTCTTTCCCCCCAGCGCTGACCAGGCACTGGACCGGTTTGCAATGAAGCGGTTCTATGAGGATAAGATTGTACCCATTGGCCAGCCGTCCCAGAGAAGGTGGGTCACAGCCCAGTGCACATGTGTGTGCTCGCTATGTGTGGGGACTAGCCTCATGGACCCACGGGGGATGGAACAGCATGCCTCGGTGAGGGTGTACTAAATATGCATGTTCAGGGGCCAGTCTGGAGGGGTCTGAGATCAGGGACATGGGTGAGCCCATGAGCAGCTGTGTATGTGCCCACAGGTGGGCAGGGCAGTTGGCTCCTGAGGCTGGTACTGGAGAGCAGTGGGGGCATCGGTGGGGGACACGTTGGTTTGGGTATAAGAAGGCGGATTGTATGAGGAGGCTGTGCCATTCTTGGTCTTGGAAGCAGGATCGCTTCAGTGTTTGGATGAGTCTACAGGAAGCTGAGGTCCCTGCCACCTGCCCAGGGAGGTCACATACACTCTTGATAACAGTCACTTTTTACTGGGTGTGCTTTAAAAACTTTATCGAGGGCACTCAACCACGTGGTCTCATTGGAGTGCACAACAGCCCAGGCAGGAAGCAGGGCAGGGACTGAGGCAGTCATTCATTTGGCAAATTTCAGGCAGTCTGCTATGCTCCAAACGCTAGAGATATCTAGTTGAATGGGACAAAATCCATTGCCCCTTGTGAGGTGATACTCTACTGAGAAGGATGGACACTATACAGAAAATACACAGACAAGACAATTTCAGATCGTGATTAATCCTAGGAAGGAAAGAGAGAGCGCTGCAGCGCTGAGAGCTGAAGGGAGGGGAATGGGGCTATTTTAATGACCATGGTTGCTGGGGTCCAGCCCCAGCGGTCCAGGGGTTCCCAAAGGTGTGGACGGAGTCGACGAAGAATGTTTTACACGGAGACAGCGTTCAGAACTCTCTAGCTTTCCTTAGTCTCCGTGGATCTTCCTGTGTCTGGCTGAGGCCACAGAGAAAGATCCCAAGGCAAGCTGAGCCTTTATTTTATAGTGAGAGGTAAACAAGGTAGTGGTTTCCATAGTTACACAGTTCTTGTGAGTTTCACTTGTTTACACTCTTCTTGTGAGTTTCACTTGTTTTTGTTCTTGTTGCACTTCCCTCAGCCCATTAGCTTCCCGAGTAAGATCTAGGGAGCATCATAAGGTCAAGCCTAATTATGCTAAGAGGACTGTGCCCTCTAAGCTGGGACTTGTTTGTGACTTTGCCCACAGGTCAGTCCGAGGCTTAACCCTATATCAGCTCCCCACACATGGTCAGGGAATACCTCTCAGAGGAGGGGAATTTGAGCCCAAAGCTGAGTAATGCCGACCTACCACATGACGATCCAGGGCATCCCCATTTTACAGGAGGGTAGCCTGAGCCCAGAGGGAAGGGATGTGACGTGGCCAGGGCCCACAGAGAGCAGTGGCAGAGCCAGAATGTACTTGGGACCTCCCCCCTGGCTGTGCCATCCACCATGCTGAGGGCTCCCCCTGGATTCAGCTCTGTGGGTTGCATGCTGTTTAGTGATGTCTGATTCACAAGAAGGCACAGGTAGTGTCAGGATCAGGTGGGCCTTGGGGGGCTGCATGTGAGTGGGAGCCAGAATGGTGGAGTCCCAGACCCAGAGTGGAGAACTGGAGAGTTGGACTCTGGCCTTCCCCCTGTGTGGCCAGAGCTGTGGGCCCATCACACCTGTCTGTGATGTGTCGTGTTGGGCTACACGCTAAGGCTATGGTGCTGAATCTCTCAGGCAAGGTCTCTTGGGGCTTACCTTCTGGTGGTTGACACCCACAAAAATTAGCCATCACGGTCATTTCAGAGAGTGAGAAGTGCTTTGAAGGGGGTAAACCAAAACAGAACATGATGGGCAAGAGCGTGATGGGAGTGGGCACGAGGGGCTGATTCAAAGGGACCCACTTTTCTGAGAAGGTGATGTGTGAGGTGAGGTTTGAGAAGGGAGAAGGAAGCATCTAAGTGAAGGGCTGGGGTACAGGGTCTAGGCCGGGAGGTCACAGTGTCCTATTGCTTTCCTAGCCCTTAGGAACACTTGGCCAGCAGGACCCCTTTGCTGCATGTCCGGGGGCTTCCCAGACTCTCCGGGTTGGGTGTCCCCAACTCACATCACTCGTATATTGCTTGCCTTTCTAGAAGTGTGCTGGCACTGCTGGGGATGGTTTCCGCCATTGGAGTGGGAAGCCCTAGCAGAAATGAGTGAGTCCTCAGGCAACGCAGGGTCTTACAATTGGTACAAGACAGCCGGTAGGCAGCCTCAGGTCAGCTGGATCAGAAACCGGATGCCTTTATGTGCAGAAAATTCTGGCTAGGCTGCCAGACACAGCAGCTGTGGGTCCATGAGAGTGTTCCCAGGAAAGAAGTCTCAGGGAGGGAAGAGCTGTCACTCAAGTACCCTCTCCTCAGTCCCTGGCTTGCCACTTATGGCTGTCAGCCTTGGTTATGAGTCTGGCCCTTGCCCTTGAAGGATAAGGGGTACAAATAGAGGAGCATGATGTTACAGTGGTACAACATGGCTTGGAGAGAGCAGGCCGAGTAGTCACATCTCTGAAGCTGAAACCCTGGAGAATGGGGATCACTGTTACCTCTCAGGAATAGGATTATGCAGGGATTCCACAGTGCTTTGTGTGTGTGTGTGTGTGTGTGTGTGTGTGTACATTATCTGTGTCTGCCTTGCAGCTCATATCTGCACCCACATCTGCTTATGGGTGGGAAATTCTGTTTGTTCCCAAATGTGAAAGTGCAACTGTTGGGTTTACCATGCACTCATTGCCACTCCTGCCTTCTTGTCAGTGTCACTGGTAAGGAATGAGGCTGTTGAGGAGAAGAGGGCAGGCAGAGAAAGAGGGAGGAGCTTGGCCTGCAGCTCCCCCATTCATTGTCACCCCACCCCCGGACTCATTGTCCCCAGCACACAGACACATCCTGTTGGCACGATCAGAAGTTCTGATAGGAACCCGCCATTCCAGGTTTCCGCTTTGAGTAATGGGGCTGGGGGCTGGGCAGGGGCCTGAATAGGAGCTGGTGCTGCCCATCAGATTATCTTGCTAGGGTTGTCCTAAGTGGCCCCACCCTGGCCCAGGGACAGAGGCCCACGGGCCTGGAGATGGGCCAGGGAGTCAAGATATAGGAGGGGACTATTATCATGGTCATGTGGGTTCTGGTCTCACCCACTTCAAAAGCCCATGTTGGCTCCCTCAGAGTCTCAGATGCATTCTGATTGGCTCAGCTTGGCGTCCTCTGGCCAGTCAGAGAAGGAGGAAGTGCTGGCCAGTGGTGGAAGGATTAGCCTCTGTTCTGGCAGATGCATTGGAGTCAGACTTTTTTCCTTCTCTCCCCATTCACTCTCAGCTTTGTGTGTTCTTGCTGTGTGTCTCTGGGAGGCTAATGAGCCTTTATGAACCTAATTTTTTCGTTCTGTTTAGAAGGAGTGGGATAGGTTAATCCTTCCATTCTTCTAACAAGATCTTTGTTAAAAAAATTGGGAGATGTTGACCCTAGAGATAGAAATACTTAGTGGAAGTTAGATATCTTCCAACACCTAATGAAATGCTCTAGGTGGATTTTCATACACTTAGCATTATCTTAAAAAGTGAAAGACTATAATTATTATGCTCTTACTGTTTGCTGGAGTGTCATGTGGCTGGTGGGACTATGTGGAGCTGACCCAGGGTCTGTGCGTATAAATGTCAGCTTGGTTTGGGCTCAGTATAGGGGTGTCAGAGTTATTTGATAGTGGATCAGCCTGCCTTGTGTAGTAGTGAGCAGTTGAAGGATGCCTGTCAGGGATGTGTGGGAGGAATGGTCCAGCAGGAGATTCCTGGGCTGGGAGTGAAGCAGGAAAGAGATGCTCACGTTGACCACCAGGGGGCGCTGGAGAACCCCAAGTAGGGGGTTTGGCTCCACCCAGCTCCAGGTCTTACAGAACCTGCTTTTTCTCCCTACTTGGAGCTCCAGACAACAAGGGAGGACTGTGCTGGGCTGAGACCTCAGCTACCTGGAGGCCTGGGGGCATTGGTGGGGGCTAGGCAGGCAACCTAGGGCAGTGTTATGGTGGAAAAGAATATGGGATGGCTCGGCCCCGGCTCAGACCTCCTTGGCTGAAACTGCCCCTGTCCCTGCTCCAGGTATGTGCATTACTTCAGCGGCCTGCTCTCTGGCACCATCAAAATGAACAACAAGCCCTTGTTTCTGCACCATGTGATCATGCATGGCATCCCCAACTTCGAGTCTAAAGGAGGTACTGACCCCAGCCTCTGGCTTCCCAGCCCCTCCTGTCTTCCTTCACCTTCTCTGAAGAGGCAGCCATGGTAAAAACATAGGCTTGGATTGGAGTCTCAATGGCACCACTTCCCAAGCTTTCTTTAGCCCCAGTTTATCATTTGCAGAATGGGTTTGATACTTGCAACACCTGCTGGCAGATAGTGGATGGGAAATGTTTTTGTCAACTTAAAGTGCCTTTCAAATGAAAAGCTAGTATTTCTTCCTCCGCCTCTTTCCATTTCTCCTTCATCTTTTCTCCTTCCCCTTTCTCTCCCCCTCCTTTCTTTCTCCCCCACCTCCTTCACTCCTCTCCCTCTTCCCACAATTCCTACTGTTGTAGCTAACACCACCCTTCCTTACAGGGTGTCGGCCATTTCTCCGGATCTACCAGGCCATGCAACCTGTTTACACATCTGGCATCTAGTAAGTATTCCACGGGCATGAGAGTCCCGGATGCCAAAGCTCCGAGGCTGAGGACCAGGAGCAGAGGCGTGTGTGTGTGTGTGTGTATATTTGTTTGTGGTGGCGTGTTGGTGGTAGGTGGTGTGTGTGTGTGTGGTGGTGGTGGCTGCTGCCTTGAATCTCTTCCAGGAGAGGGCTAAGGGATGAAGTCGGCCAGGTTTCCTAGTAGCCTGGTGGCAGAGGGGCAGCAGGGAGAAAAGCACTGCCTGCCCCCCTCCAGCTGTCCCTCTCTCTCTGCCCGCCTCTTCCTCACAGCAACGTCCAAGGAGACAGCCAGACCAGCATCTGCATCACCATCGAGCCTGGGCTGCTCTTGAAGGGAGACATCTTGGTGAGCGCTGCCCCTCTGGCTCTAGCCCCTCCTCCTCGTTTATTTTTCTCCCATCTCTCTTCCTGCGCTCCTCCTGCTCTCCAGACAAGACCTCACTCCTGGTGGGCCACCAGCCTTAGTGTTGTAGGCTCTCAGGGTTCCTGCAAGGCCGTGCAGCCTCTGACAATGCTTGTGCATTCTCCGGCCTCGGAGTTGGATGCCCGCTGGGCTTACCTCTAATTCTGGAACAGCTCCAGGGAAATGTCTCCCAGTGGGAGCTCTTACCTCCTGGCTTCTTACTGGTGACAAGGACTCCCTCAATTCTAGCTTCAGCCCTTCCCCCATCAATTTAAATCCACTCCTACTTTTTCCATTCTGATCTGTGTGCAGGAAATTCTTGAGAGGCAGTTTTATCCCCATGGGATAAGACTGGCCTCCAACTCTCTGCTCTTCTAGAAGTTTCCCCAGAGGCTCTGAGATCCTGTTTGTGTTGGTGACCTCTCCCTCACTGGGTTTGGGGTGAGCCTGGGAGGCCCAGTCTTGGAGCTGGTAAAGAAGCTCCCTGGGACCCGGTTTCCCACCCGTGGGCGCCTGATGGGCTGTGCTCTCTTTCTCGCCCAGCTGAAGTGCTACCACAAGAAATTCCGGAGCCCAGCCCGAGACGTCATCTTCCGTGTGCAGTTCCACACCTGCGCCATCCATGACCTGGGGGTTGTGTTTGGGAAGGAAGACCTTGATGATGCCTTCAAAGGTGGGCTCATTGAGTGGAGAGGTAGACCTAGCAAGGGGTAATTCTATCACAGGGTAGAAGAGCAATTATGGGTGGGGGGGGGGGCATGGCAGCAGTGAAGGGGAACTGTTTCTGAGGGAAGGGAGGTGGTCAGGGGGATGTCTCCCTTTGTTTCTTTTCTCTATTCTTTTGAGGTTTTGTCTACATCACATTCAGGACTGGAACATATCCACATCTATCTATCCATTCATCCATCTATTCACTTGTCCGTGCATCTACCCATCTACACACCTACCCATCTAAAGTTATCCATCTATACACTCATTAATCCAAATCCATCTATCCATCCATTTACCTATCCGCTGATCCATCCATCTGTCAATCCATCCACTTACCTCCCATATACCTACCCATCCATCTACCCACCCATCTAAATCTATCCATCTACTCCTCCACTTATCCACTTGTTCATGTTTTTATCCATTTATCTATCCATTAATCTATCTGTCCACCCACCTATTCAAATCCATCCACCCATTCATCTGTCGTCCATCCATCACCAAGCATCACTTGTGTGTCTATATGTGCCAGGCGTGTGCTAGATCTTAGGGATGCAATGAGAAAGAGGTGAGTCCATAACCTCAGTCTTATGGAAGGATGAGACACACAAACATGACACTACAAAGTGATGCCTGCAGTGATAGAGACATGTACAGGCATGATGGGTGCCCCAGGGAGTGGACACCATCCTGATAACTTCACAGTGTATGATGATCTGTGTCCAGATTGGGCTAAGGGAGGGAGCGGAGAGCGGGGCTGGGACTTGGAGGAGGAGGGGAATGATCCCCTTGTGTAGTCTGGCTGGTGTAGGAGAAGGATGTGCCCTGTGATGTGTTTCCCTGCACTGGAGGCAGGAAGGCAAAAGCAGAAGATGCTGTTATAATTATAGAACAGAATGAATGTTATCAATCTTAACAAGGAACAATAAAGGAATAGTTGACACAATAAAGGTGGGGTTGGTGAAAGATGGAAGAAAGGGAGGGGCACAAATTCCTTCTCCTACATAGAGGGTGTCAAGACACCATAAAAAATTAACAGATCAAGCCCAGCTGGTGTGGCTCAGTGGTTGAGCATTGGCCTATGAACCAGGAGGTCATGGTTCAATTCCCAGTCAGGACACATGCCCAGGTTGCGGGCTCGATCCCCAGTGGGGGGCATACAGGAGGCAGCGATTAATGATTCTCTCTCATCATTGATGTTTCTATCCCTCTCTCCTCCCTTCTTCTCTCTGAAATCAATAAAAATATATTAAAAAGGGACAGATCAAGAAATAAAGGCTTAACTATAGTACTTAAAGTTTCAAATGTAATCAGTAGAATAAATGATGATGATGAGAATAATACCAGACTTTAGAAGAAGGGAGGTAGGAGTAGTAAAGTGAGCCAAATTATTCATTTTCATAGTGGTGAATCAATGGGGATTATTTAAAACTTATGTACCTAAAAATAGTGACATAAAAACTGGCTAATATTTAGAGTCTTAGAGGTAACCACTAGTAGAACAAGAAATAGAAATGGTTAGAAATGATTACCTCAGGTAAGTAGGACTGGGTCAAGGGAGGGCAAGAGACTTAATTTTATATATATTTATATTTCATATAAATATATAACTTAATATATTATCAATGTGTATGTGTATTATTTTAATCTTTTCTAGAAGAAAACCTTTTATGGAGTCCTTTTTAGAAATTGAGTGCCCATTTTGTTTTTCTCCTTTTTCAGATGATCGATTTCCAGAATACGGCAAGGTGGAATTTGTATTTTCTTATGGGCCAGAGAAAATTCAAGGTATAATTCAAATTAGAATCCATTCATCATTCACTTCTTCCCCTCTATCCTGGCCTATTCCCACCCCTCCTTCACCATTCTCCCACTGATCTTCTCTATAATTGTCAGGTTACCTATGTGATTGAAAAGCAGGCCAACAGTAAAAGATCTGGGTATCATAGTGGACCCCCAGCTAAACATGAACCAATGACTTAATCTCTGGGTAATAAAAATAAAAAAGCAGACAGAGAGGCGCTGGGTTGGATAAACTGTTCCAGTCCATTAGGTCATCATGCTATTATATTTAGAGACTGTGGGCCATGGAGGATGAGGGTGTGGCTGAGGGGACACTCAAAGGTGCTGGCTAAACGATAGGCATTTCTGAGAACTGAGGTGATTCAACCTGAAGAGGAGAAGACCAATAATAGCCTTTCAGTCTTTAGACTGGTTATATGGGGAGACCAGTTGTTCTCCATCTTAGCTGAGGACAGAATGAGAGGATATGAAATTAGTTATAGACAGGGGGACTCTGGATAGATTAAAGAAAGGACTGCTAGCTCAGGGAGGCGACTCAGCCCAGAATGTCTGCCTGGCAGCTTGTGCTGTCTTCATTCTGGGCTTTCTCTGGATGTGTAGGAGGGATTCTGTCTCTCCCCTCAGATTTCTACCTCGAGTGGGGAGCTTCTTAAGTTGGGGGCAGGAAGATGGCCTGGGTGACCTTGTGTCTTCTCAATGTCAAGGCTGTGAGCCCTGCTTCTCCCACACTCCCGCTGACCTCAGGGGCAGACTCTGGTCTCCCTGCACTGCTCCTAGGACACAGAAAAGAAAGAAGCAGAACTCAGCAGAGGGTCCCCCAGCTTTCTCTTGGGGGAGAGGGTCTTCATTCCTTAGTGCCCTGTCCTGATTTACCCCTATGACCTGGTATGAGCCTTTTCAAGAATGCAAGAAACCAGACCCCTGGGTTCTCCGTCCAACTGAAGCCACTGGTCCCGCCCCGCCCCGCCCGGGTCAAGAAAATGAGAAGTCCCGTAGGGAGCATCCTTGGGGGATCTTGTTGGCTTCCTCTGTTTTTCCAGCTGCGGATCCCTTTTCCTTTTCTATTCACTGTCTTCTTGCCCTTCCGCATCCTTGTAGGCATGGAACACCTGGAGAACGGGCCGAGCGTGTCAGTGGACTACAACACCTCTGACCCCCTCATCCGCTGGGATTCCTACGACAACTTTAATGGGCATCGCGATGATGGCATGGAGGGTAGGTGGGACCAGTGGCCTCCTGTCCCTCTCCAAACTGCTCAACCCCCGCACACAGGGCCTGGGCTCTCTTGTTTGATGGGACACCATACTGGGTTCAGAGGGGAGGCAGAGGAGAGTTCCGGGGCACCTCGGAGAGCTCACAGTTCAGTGGGAGAAGATAAGACAAACGTGAGTGTGTTAAATAATGAAGACAGAACTAAAAAATGAAGCTAAACAGCCACTTTGAGGGTGTGCCATTGGTGCCAAATGAGTCCCTCGATGGCGAGTACTCTGAGATCGGGAGGGGAGGTATTCTTGTTAGCTAGAGTGACCTGGGAGGGCTCCTCAGAGGAGGTGGCCTTGAGTGGACTTCGAGGTACCCCCTGTGACGCCGACACAGCATTTGTTAGATTTCTTTTAAGTCCCGCTGTTGCAGTTCTGCAGCCTCGCTGCCTGAACTCTCTGGGGTCAGAGCACTGGGAATGTAGACACAGCATCTAGGGCCTACAGGCTTTCATCGACAGCCAAGGAAAATGTTTGAGAGCTGGAAACAAACAGATAGGCTCCACAATTTGCAAAGAAAACGACAGAATTGAAATTAATACATGTTTAGCTACGGAACCTAACATTATGTCAGATGGTCAACTGCAACTCAGTTCAACTCTTGAGAGCTATGTGTGGGTTATATTTTTTTATGTGGTTCATTTGAATATGTGATGAGATGCAGGGCAGGGCCTCCAAAAGTGAGCATCCTGGAGCTCTTGAGATGCCCTGCCTGGGGTTTGGCCACAGGCTTGTTTCCCTGACTTGATCCCAGGACCGTGGAATGTGGGAGCTGGGAGGACCCTCAGGCCCACAGGCCCACCCCTCCATCAGTTATCCGTTGGGGTAACAGAGACCCCCTTGAAGGAAGGGTCTCCTGATTTACTCCCATGATCTGGATGTGTCCTTCCACCAGTGCCCAGCCTATGGGCTTCTCCTTCCAGCTGGAGCTGGTTCTGGGGGGGCTGCATGGCAGAGCTGGGTTAGGGAGAACCAGGCACCCGCACCCTGCCTCCCTCCTCCCTCTCCCAGGTTCTGGATTTGTGGACTCCACCCTCAAAGCCTTTTAAGCCTTTTCTTGCATAAAGATTTTCCTTCTAACCTTGTAGACACCAGCATGAGCGATGTGGGAGGAGGGCGGTGGTTGGGTTAGAATTTAGGGCTTGGTGAGGGCCTGTTGTTTATGCGCAGCATTGCAAAGCTGAAGGCTTGTCCTCAGACCCACCCTAGTTCCTTGCCCTTCCTCCCCCCAGGGGTGCAGACACCACACCAGGGCCTTCCCCACCCTGCAGAGGCAGCCCCCAAAAGGCACTACTTCTCCCCCTGCCCCCGCCCCAGCCCCATCCACTTGTGCTAAGTGGCTGAGGATGAGGCAGAGGATGAAATAAATTAGTCTGAGGTACCAGTGGCTGCCAGCCTAATTGTTCATCTTCTGGGGATGTTTGCATTTTTAACAAGAACACTTGGCAATTTGAAGGAATTTTCAATGTCTCCCCATCTCTCCCTGGTGTGGATTCAATGCGATGATAAATGTAAAAACATTTGGTAAATTCTAAAGTGCCAGGCAAATAAAAGGTAACATAATTAAGGGGGAAGAGGAGCGGCTGTGGACGGTCAGGGCTTGGGACACTGCGGCTGTGAGGGAAGGAAGAGGGAAGACGGAACAGTGAGAGGCAGGGAAGAAGGAGGGAGAGGCCTGAGGGGAGGCCCTGGACTTCCTCCTTGGCCCTGGCCTGCCTTCTTCCCTCCTGCAAACCCGCTCCCCCAGGCAGGGGTGGAACCCAGAGGGACCTTTTGGCCAGTTTAAAGGTCAGCTCCTGTAGGGACACAGGGGCTCCCTGTCTGGAGGCTGAGAATTGGCTCTATGCCTACAGGGTGGGCAGGGGAGGCAACGCACGCCCTGGCATCCTCTCCCCTGGCCTGGCCTCGGAGGGGAGCTGTGAGCTGGGGTGGTCACCAGGGCAGGCCCCACCTGTCCCATGGTGTGCTCTCTGCTGCTGCTGGGCCGCAGCGCCCACAGGGACAGGAAAGCAAGCTGTGAGCGGCCCTGGGGCGGGAGCAGGAGCCTTATCCCCATCCTGCCTGGGGTACTTCTGGCAGGCTCTAGATCCTGGGGCCCAGAGATAAAAGCATTTTCCTTTGGTCAATTCTCCAGGCAAGAGAGGGAAAGCAGGAGGCCTGTGTCTGTCTCCCTAGCTGTGGACAAGTCCCTGTGCCCCAGTTTCCCCATGTGCCAGCTGGGGTAGGGGCAACTAATCCCCAAGATTCTGGGGTGCTCAGGAGATGCTTAAGCTGGAGCGTGGGAGGGGGCCTGACTGTTCCCTGGAGTGATGGGGCTGGGGGGTGGCCTGGGGTGAGGAGGCACCTCAGGCGGCTCTGCCTGCTCTCTGGGACGTGCTGGACCAGGACGGCCGGCTGCCCCGGGCACTGCAGTGCAGTGGGTGAGCAGATGTGCTTCCCAGGCCGCCTGCCTGGGTCCAAATCCCAGCTCTCTCCTCTGCGCTGCATGTCCTGGGTCCGATTACTTAGCCTTCCCGTGGTCCTAGTGTCCTCATCTGCAAACTTGGGGCCGGAATAGTATCCATGTCGTTGGGTGTAGCAATTTCCAGGAGAGGCAGGTTAGTGTATGGGTTAAGAATGTGGCCCCCGGAGTTAAACCACCCGGGTTCAAATCCTTTGATAAGATGCCATCCTCTTGGGGCCTCAGTTTCCTCTGCTGTAAGATGGGGATCCAGTGAACAATTTTGGGGGGTCAGCAGTTGTGGAGGGGCTGCCTGCTGCGTTTTCTCATGAGTCTCTGGCATATCAGTAGTTGCTGTGGCAGCATCTCAAGGGTCTGCAGGCAGGGCTGAGGGAGAAGGCCCCTTGGCCTTGGGAGAAGCTCTGGTTTTGCCACATGCCAGCCGTGGTGCCAGTGCTTGGTAGTCACCATCTCTTCTAACACAGGCACCTGGGAAGTGGGCACTATTTTTTTAAAAAATATTTCTTTATTGATTTCAGAGAGGAAGGGAGAAAGAGACTGATAGAAACATCAATGATGAGAGAGAATCATTGATTGGCTGCCTCCTGCACACCCCCTACTGGGGAATGAGCCCACAGCCCAGGCATGTGCCCTTGGCTGGAATCGAACCTGGGACCCTTCAGTCCGCAGGCTGGCGTTCTATCCACTGAGCCAAGCCAGCTAGGGCAGGAAGTGGGCACTATTATACGATTAGATGGGGGCTCTGGGGCACAGAAGGCTTAAGTACCCTGCCCAGGATGGCCTAGCTCAGGGGTGGGCAAACTTTTTGACTCGAGGGCCACAATGGGTTCTTAAACTGGACCGGAGGGCCGGAACAAAAGCATGGATGGAGTGTTTGTGTGAACTAATATAAATTCAAAGTAAACATCATTACATAAAAGGGTACGGTCTTTTTTTTTAGTTTTATTCATTTCAAACGGGCTGGATCCGGCCCGCGGGCCGTAGTTTGCCCACGGCTGGCCTAGCTAGTTAAGAGAGGATCTGAGTGTGAAAGCCAGCGCTAACCACTGAGTAGTCCCGGGTTGACTGGCATCTCCAGGGGCCTGTTCTGGGTATCTGGTTCTGTGTTCATAGCTGGGTCCCTGCTGAGCTTGGGTGAGTGTCTGCCTGCTTTACCCCCCCCCCCCCCACTTCTCACCCCTGGGTGGACCAGATCACCCTGGTCCTGCCTCTCACAATGAGGGAGGGCTTAGAGGTGGTGGTGCGTGCAGCGAAGGACCTTGGAGGCCGCTGGGCTGGCCCCGGGGCAGGTGCTCGCAGGTCTCCGGAGCAGGGAACAACTGAGACACCTCCCTTCATGTCTCTCCCCCACCTCCCAGGAGGTGAGGGGCTGCTCACTCAGGAATGCCTCTGGTGAGGGGCTGGCGTCTCAAAATAGGTGGAGGGTAATGTGTCCAAGGTGAGATGAGGCCATTTGTGGAAGCAGCCTGCCTCTGCTATTTCAGGCCAGCCGGGGAGTGGACAGGAGAAGCCGGGCCAGGCCAGGACCTCTGGAGCCCACTGGGTGACTCAGGGGAGGGTGGGGGCACTGAGCCAGGCACTCTGGAACGAAATCGTGGCTGGCCTGGGCCTGACTTACCTTGTCCCCTCCCTGGAGTAAGGGGCGGCCAGCACTGGGGTCAGAGCTCCTGTTTCTCTGGGCAGCCCTCCAGGTGACCTTGACTTAACCCTCAGTGTCACGACGGTTCTGTGTTTAACCCCTCCCTCGCTGCCTGCATCCCCACCCTCCATCCTCCCAATTCCGGACTTAGGTGGGTGGCATTGTGACGCGTAGTGCATTCCTCCACTTGCCAGGACAGCCCTGATTCATCTCAGCGGCAAAATGAAGGAAGAAAGTGCCACCTGGGGACTTCCATTCTCCCAGGCTGGCGTGGCCCTTGCCAACCATAGTGCCCATCTAATGTCATCCTGCCACAGTGGGGAAACCGAGGCTCGGGAGGGGAAGGGACCTGCCAAATTGGGAGGCAGTCCCCACGTGTGGAACCCACCTTTGCATGATCATAGCTTCGGCTGTACCGGCAACCACACTGGTGTGGCAGGATGGGTGATGTTGCCAAAGGTCATGACATAAGAAGTGGAGCTGGTACTTGAATCTTGGGCTTCAACTCCACATCCCTTTCCACCTGCTTTAGAACTCAGCTTGTTCGGCACCTACACACCCCTATGTCAGGTGGCTCCCCAACTTCTCAAACCCTCAGGTGACAAGGAGCTTGCTGCCATGCAGCGTGGCCCATTCCACAGCGTGGATAAGCCCAGGAGATTGAACCAGAAAAGAGAGGGAGAAGGAAGGGTGTGCTTCCCCATGGGGGACCGAGGCTGGGGTGACCATGGGTTCTGGGGACCATTGTGACTCACCTGCATTTAAGCTAAAAGGAGGGGGAAGCGAAGAAAGGGGAAGAATCAATGGAAGCTCAATGTCAAGAACTTTCTGACCCTAGACGTGTCCAGGCCTTGGGAGAGGTGACTGGGAGGCAGGGGGCCGCCTGCTCTCTCAGGGACCCTTTTGTTTGGGAGCAGTGCCCTCTGCTGAGCCCAATGGCCCGGTGTCTTAGATTGGGCTGCCACCACCAAGCAACAGGAAGTGAGGGGCTTAGACAATAGACATGAATTTTCTGACAGCTCTGGAGGACGGAAGTCTGCGATCAAGCTGTCAAAAGGGTTGGTTCCTCCTGAGGCCTCTCTCCTGGACTTGTAGTCAGCCGTCTTCTCCCTGTGTCTTACCATGGTGCGTCTGGGTCCTAATCTCCTCTTAAAAGGACACGAGTCAGATTGGATTAGGGCCCACCTAATTAGGGCCCACCTTTTTAAGTTTATTCACCACTTTAAAGTTCCTATCTCCAAATATAGTCACATTCTGAGGTACTGAGGTTAGGACTTCAATATATGAATTTTTTTGGGTGGAGGGAATTCAGCCCATAACACCTAGGAAGGAGTTTTCTGGGTTGCCCATAGTCGGATGCCTGAGCTTTGGTCCTGAGTGGGGAGGAAGAGAGGTCCAGGGTGGGTAGAGGGGAGGGCAGCCTGTTCCTCCACCAGCCTCCTTCTCCCGGGCTGTCTTTGTAGTTCTCCAGTTTGGTCTGGAGCCTGCCAGCTCAGCGCTCTGGCTGACACCACGTTTCGCAGCCTCCAGAAGCCCCATTAGCTGTTTGGCCTGAGTTCTGAAGCCCCATGCCCAGATCTCAGCTCCCGTGGGTGGGAGTGGGGCTGTGTTTTTGCCTATGCTGCACAGAGCCGTCTCCAGATGCCTCCGGAGTGTTTGAGGGCAAGCCTTCTCGGAAGCACGTCCCGTACCAAGGGATGTGGGCTGCCTTCCGCCTCCGAGCAGCCCAAAGGTTGACCAGGCCCGAGTTGCCTCGCTCTCCCTCCCCAGGATCACTCCCACCCTTCCCTGACTTCCTTGGACACCATGTTGTTTCGAGGGTCTCACAATTTACAGAAAGGACCCGGGAGGAGGGGCTAGTGCTGAGTAAAGCAGTGGATGGCTCAGGGCCAAAGAAAAGAGTGAAGGGAGAACAGGACAAGCTTGTGAAGGTGGCAGGGGGGCTGGTCACCACCCCACTTCTGGATTTCTCCTTCTGCATGATGCCCAGCAGCCTTTCGTTGTTTCTGGGGCAGTCCCACCAGAGCCAGGGGCTGTGACCAGGGGGCTTGGTTTTGTGCCCAAGCTTTTCAGCCCCCAGGATCCCTTCCTCAGGGGAGAGCGTCCTGCTCTGTAGCCACCGCCCGCCCCCCTCAAATTCTGTGCCTGCGTTGGGAAGAGCCTTCCTCACAGCAGCCGGGGGTTTCAGTCTGTGGTGTCTTCTCATGAGCTGGACTCGTCCAAGGATTCTCTGATTTTTTTTGAGAGAGAGGAAAGGAGGGAGAGATACACAGTAAACAGGCAGAGACTGAGAAAGGAGAGAAACAGGTGAGAGACATGGAGACAGAGACAGACAGACCCAGACAGACATTGGCCTGGGAGACAGGTGATTTGGGTTCTGGGTGTCCTTGATAACTCCTTTTCTTTAGATATTCTTCATTTCCTGTAAAATGAGGGGGTTGGAGTAGTGATTCTTCCTTCCTTCCTTCCTTCCTTTTTTTTTTTTTAACAGAATCACTTTCTTTTTATGACTTGTGAGGAGCTAAAATGGACCTGCCGAGCTTCCCTCTCAGACCTTCCCAACTCCTGTGCGTGGAGTGGGAAGCAGCATAGCTCTGGTTGTATCAGCCAGGAGAGGTTTGATTATGCTGGGTAACAAACAGCCCCAAATTCTCAGTGGTTTAACCCAACAAAAACATATTTCTTGCCCCTGCTGCCTGTCCTGTGTGAGTTGGCAGGGGTCTCTGTGCATCTTAGTTACTCTAGGCTGGTGGTGGCTTCATCTCAGAGATGCTCCCATCATTACTGCATCAGTGGGTAGAGGACATTATGATTTGCGTACTGTTTCTGCCTGGATGTGACATGCTTTTTTTCCTGCTCACATTTCATTGGCCAAAGCAAGTCACACATCCATGCCTTACTTCAAGTGCAAGTAAGTTGTGCATGGAAGATGGAAAGCTGAAATAATGTCGAACGGACTAACCTCTACTATAGGGAGTAAGACTGTGGGATTGAGAATCAGAAGGTTCTGGCTCCAAGTTCTGTTGTTTATAACTGTGTTCCTTGGTTAAGTCATTTAGCTTCTCTGAGATCCAAATGCTTTATCTATAAAATGGGTACAACAACAGTACCTTCTGTGTAGAATTGTTAAGATTCAATGAGGTAATACATGTGAAATGTGAAAAGTAGAGTGCCTGGTATGCACTATGCGGGCAATAATTTATGTCTGTTATTATTATTATTATTAAAGTGCTAATGGAGAGAAGTCAGAAATGTGATTTTGGATGTATACCAGCCCACCCTTCTTAGGAAGAAGCCCACACCTCGCTGGTCCATTCCTCAGATGGCTCTGTTCTAGGTGTCCCACTCTTGGGAGTCAGAAGACTGGCCTCTGACACCAATTTGCTGTGTGACCTCGGAAAAGTTACTCTCCCTGTCTGGCTCTCAGCTGCCTTACCGGTGAATTGGGGAGAATGGATTCCAAAGGGGACTTCCAGCTCTAGAACCCTCACCCTGACAATAATGACGACAGAGACAGCGATTAGGTGACAGCCAGCCTTGTGTGCCCGCCCTGTGCCAGGCTCCAGTGACTATATGTGTTCTTGGTTACTCCGCCCCAAACACCTACAGGAAGCTGCTGTTTTGTAACTATTAGACTGAACAAGCAGAACTGGTAGGATGTGACTATAAAACCACCTTATGTTATCTGCCCCTGCCCTTAAATCTGTCCTTTGCTTCCCCTGCCCCCGAATGACATTGCGACAAGTCTCAGGCCCTTTCTGTTCGTTCTCAGGTAATAAAGGGTCCTCTGTCAGTCATGAATATGCCCAGTGCCGTGACCTTGGTACTTCATGCCTCCTTTGTTCTTCCCCCTTGTCGCTCCTACCTGGCCGCCAGCTATATGTGTGTTTCAGTAGGTTTTCTCCACTTTCCTGGCTTACGGGAAGACAGGAGGGGAGGGAAGGGATCAGAATATTCTTGCCTGCCTGGCCCCCGTGTGAGGTTGCAGAGGCCTGCTCTGTGTGGATCTGACTTCTGAGCTTTCTTGCCAGTGGAAGGCTCTGGAGGCGTCACATGCTGATTGTTTCTATCTTGCAGCACTTCTGTGGGTGTTTTGGAGATGCCCCCCACCTCCCCATCAGTCTCTCACTCACTGTTTCCTTCAGGTTGGGGACCGCAGCTCTGCCAGATGTTCCCGACCCTGCCTCAGCCCAGGCATCCCTGGCTCCCTGCAGCCTCCTCCTGCTGACGTCCTTTCAGCCCTCCAGGTGGCCCTCTCGGACAGGCTCTGAGGCAGCCCCAGGCTGCTCTCTCCCCTTGGTCCAGCGGAGCCCTTAGGCGCTTGCTCGTGGCCTCAGCAAAGCCTGGGATTGAGGTGGCCAGGGCAACCCCTCTCTCTATTTCCCTGCCTGTCTCTCACCCTTAAGACTTTCAGGCCTGAGCACACATTCTCTGTGCTCCAGCCAACTCAGGTTGAGCTGAGCAGACTCCCTGAGATGAGGGAAGAGCCCCTAGCAGGTGGCACTTATAGCACAATAACTCTCTCCGCCCAAACTCCTCTTAGAGACTCCCACTTCCTGAAATGGATGTGCATGAGGTGTAGTTTAGAGCCATAAAACAGTTCCCAGCCATCTCCCTCTTTTAAAAATTTAACAGCTGATAATATGCTATATTCTTAGTTTTATATAATACAATCATATTATCCTGATATAATTTAATACTGTATTTTACCTATTTAAAGTGTGCTATTCAGTGGGTTTTAGTATATTTAGGGTTGTGCAACCATAACTTAATTTGAGAACATTTTCATCACCCCCAAAAGAAACCTCCTACATATTAGCACTCACTCCCCATTTCTGTCCCCATCCCCACCCTCACCCTAATCTACTTTCTGTAGATCTGTCTATTATGGATATTTCACATAAACAGAATGATACAGTATGTGGCTTTACTTGGAGTAATGTTTTCAGGGTTCATCCATGTAGTAGCATGCATCAGTACTTCATTTTTATTGTTGAATAATGTCCCATTGCATGGACATGCCACATTTTGTTTATACATACATCGGGTGATGAATATTTGCATTGTGTCCATTTTGGGGATGTTTTGAAGAACACTGCTATGGACATTCATGTACGACTTTTTGCATGGACTTACATTTTCATTTTTTTCTTGGGTAGATACCTAGGAATAGAATTGCAGGGTCATATGGTAATTCTATGTTTAATACTTTATTTTCCAAAGTGGCTGCACCATTTTATATCTCTCCCTGCCAGTGTGTGAAAAATTTGTCTGCATCCTCACCAACACTTATACTTTTCTTTGGTATTCTGGCCATCCCAGTGGGTGTAAAGTGGTATTTCATTGTAGTTTTGATTTGCATTTCTCTGAGAATTAATGATGTTGGACATCTTTGTTAACTGGCCATTGTATATCTTCTTTAGAGAAACATCTATTCATATCCTTTCCATATTTTAAAAAATTGGGGCTTTGTCTTTTGGTTACTGAGTTACAAAGATTCTTTATACATTCCGGAAATAAGTCCCTTATCAGATACATGATTTGCAAGTATTTTCTACCATTCTGTGGGTTGTTTTTCATTTTCCTCAAGTCAGTCATCTCTTTCTGTAGGATCTACATTAGGGTTCCTACTTTCGGAACGTGGCATCATTCATTTTCCTCTGTCACAACTGAGACCCAAATGCTTCCATATTAACTTCGGATTATATGTTCCCATTTATAGGTGAGGAAGTGGAGGCTAGGGGCCTTATCCAAGATAATATCCTTTCTCTCATTTTAAATCTTGATCTCAAAGCTTATTCATCGACAGCCTGAAATGCTTTAGGCTGCATGGTCTGACCTCTTTCCAGCCCCGGAACTGGTGGAAAACCTGCCCCATTGCACAGAGGGGGAGGCCAGGTTTCAGCTCCCCAGAAGCCCGGGAGTTCTGCTCCAGCTGCCTTAGCCACCTGCATGGCCCCGTGTCCCTTCATGTCCCCAGGGCCAGACAGGATGAGGGAGAGCAGCTGATGGCCCCTTTGCAGTGGGAGCGAGGCAGTTAGGCTGTGGGGGTAATGGCCCCCGTGTCATACGTTCATAGGGGTGCCTTCTGAACTTTTGGGTAGATATGGGAGGAACCAGTAAAAGACGGGAGCACAAGACTGCAGGTGGGCTCAGATAATCCATGCAGAGGGCCCAGGGGTTCTGGAGAGATACATCTGCCCCTTGTCTCTGAGCAGAGGGTGATTTTCTAAGTACCGGTGCCGAGAGCCTGGAGTTCGGCGCCAAACTGATCTTTGCTGGGAAATCTTAACTTAAATTTTTGCTGGGAAAGGCCAGCCCTTCTGGTCTATGACTTCAGGGTGGGTGGGGGGAAGGGCAGAGGCATTCAAAGCTGCTACTGGAAGCTCTGTCCTTGTTCTAGCAGGTCATATTGGACAGAGGGCTTAGACTGCAGCAGGAGGGGTGTGAGTTAGCCACCTGATAGGACTTCCCGGCTGTGAGAGGGTGGATCAGCCATGGCAAGGAGGTTGGGCCCTTGTCTTCTTGGCCCCATTGGGCAGATATGTCAGCTGTGCCGAGAAACAAGGGAGCTGGGTCTCAGTTGGGGTGGTCTGCGCAGAGATAGCGACAGAGGCAGGGATCAAATGCCTTCTTGAGGGGGATCTGGGGACCTTCTCCTCCCCCAAGACGGGAGTCCTCTCCTGACCTCCTGGAACAGAGTGCTGAGAATTCAAATGCAAGGTCGGCTTGACCTCGTAGGTAAAGAAGATGACACTGGTGACCCAGCATCTGCTGGACAACTGCTTAGCGCTGCTCCTTGTCGGGCAGGGCGGGGTTTGTCCTGATGCCCTCGAACCCTCAGCTGGCCTTGTGGTGTGAGGCAGCTGGCAGGCCTGGGGAGCAGTGTCTGCCGGTGGAACATTTGGTAAACCGATATCCTCCTGAGTGAATGTGCCTTTGGTCCTCTGTAATCTCTGCCATCAGGTGGAGGGTGGCAGGCCGGAGCCACACTCAGAGCGGACGCAGAGCTCTTGGCCAGTGGCCTGAGCGACACCGTCTGCCCTCGCCTGGTGCTCAGATATCAGGCTCGAGGCAGGGGAAGAGGAGACCGTGCTCTCTCCCCCTCCATCACCTCCCTCCTTCCTCTCCTGCCAAACCTATAGGCACGCGCAAGTTAGCTGGACCCGGCAAGACCCTAAGATACCGACTGTAACCATGTCCAAGAAAAGAAATTCAAGCCTCCATTAATCAAATATGTTTTCTTACCCAAGGAGAGCTATCTTTCATCCACCATTCCCTCCTCCCTCCATTCCTTTTCTCAGAGCACCTACGAGGTGGCGGGCACTGTGCTAGTCCTGTGCAATGGAAAATTGTGCCCTGGAGTTGCCTGCAGACAAGGGTGGGCGGGGGTGCAGTGAGACCAGGCAGGCGCCCCATCCACTCCGACCCACAGTCAAACAGAGAAGGATCTTGGCTAAGGGCCAGGGCTTCTCAGGGGAGAAGAAGAGGTGGATGGCTCTGCAGAGGGGCTACGCTTGTCCTGGGCCTTGGAGGTAGATGACCTTGAGGACAGAATTGTTTTTCAAATCTGAATGTGGTGTAGTAACATTGTTCAAAGTCTAGGAAGCAGAGGGAAAGAAAAGCAATCAGATGTGCCTGGCCTCCCTCGCTGGACTGCCCTCTACATGCCTGGGGCCCGAGAGGGGAGAACGAACCAGATGAAGAGAAAAGACAAAATCCTGCAGAAGACCAGTGCCCGGAGCCCGGATGTGTTGCTCCATGGACATGGCTGAGTGATGGCTGCTCAGGGAGCACGTGTGCTCAGCCTGTTGCTTTTCCTCACCTCGCCTATACAGACCCTACCCTGCGATTTGGCTCCCAGCCCCAGGTGGGGCAGGTGACGCTGCCTCAGCTCCGGGCGTGGTGTGGTTCACAGTATCCTGCCCGCAGTGGTGAGGGTTGTCTTTCTGGGTAGTTCTGGATTATTCCTCGCTGGACCCAGCCAGGCCCTGGGTGTTTCTCACTGCCCTCTTTCTCTCGCCCAGGATAGCTGTCCCGGAGCTGGCCCCTAGGTGCTCGCTGAGGCAGACTTCAACCCCTTCATTGCTTGTCCTGGCTTTCCAGGCCCATCTCTCCATCAGCCTTCAAGAGGCAGCCTTGTCCCTGGAGCTTGTCTCTGACTTGCTCACTCCCGCCTGCTGGCTGGTGTGCTTCTCTTCAGGCAACAGAGCCCCTTCCTCGTGGTCCACTCTCCCAGGCCCTGCTTTCTGGGGCCATTTATGGGAAGAGGTTTTCATGGATCTGGGATCTGGGTGTTCCCCGCATGCCCAGGCTCCATGCCCCTGTGTGAGCTCTCCCTCTGCTCAGTTTTGGGGCATTTGCAGAGGTCACGCAGAAGTTGGGGGCAGAGCCAGGCCAGCTCCCAGGGTCTGTCAGGGTCTTCACCTTCATGGCTCCTGCCTCTCTGGCTGCAGCCATCAGCGACTGCCAGGTTGTGTCCCGGTGATTCCTGGAGCAGCGGTAACGCTGTTTCTTTCTCTTCCGTTTGAGAAAATGTATCAGAACGCAGGAGAGTGACCATGACCTGATGATAGGATAACCTTGAATCCTCTCTGTTGAAGAAGAAAAGCCAAATCATCCGTATACTTTGGTACATGGGCTGTCCTCAGGAATAGTCACTCACCTATTCCACAAACATCAGCTGAGTGCCTACTACGTGTGCAGTCACTATTCTAGGTGCCGAGGATATAACAGGGAACAGAATAAAGACCCTTGTCCTTGTCATGATTATATTCTAGAGCAAGATGGCAGGCAAAAAATTGAAATGACCTAATAAGTAAATGACAGAGCATGTTAGGAAGTGACAAATACTCTGGGAAAAATAGAGCAGAGTAAGGGCGATTGGGAGTGGGGAGTTGAAATTGTTTAAAAAGCTGGCCAGCTTAGGCCTCACTGAGGTGAGCAAATATCTGAGGAAGAGCATCCCAGGCAGAGGGAACAGCAAACACAAAGGTCCTGATTCAGGAGCCCACCTGAGATGTTTGGAAGCAGCAAAGGGGCCAGTGTGATTGCAATGGATGTTATAATAGGAGGTGAGGTCACAGGTAATGGGGACCAGATCACTTAGGGTCTGGAAGTCACTATAAGGATTTGGCTGGTAGCCTGAGCTTTTTCATCTAATGGCATATCATAAAGAGCCTTCTCAGTTTTCTCAGCTGCGTAATATCCCACTGCACGTATGTGCTGTGCTTTATTTAACTTGTACTTTAATTTACGATATTTAAATAACATGGACTTGTAGGCTCTTTCCAATCTTTTGCTGTTTTCAGAGATGCTGCGTATACTATTTTCATTTGCACAAGTCTACCTGTAGGACACATTTCTAGCAGTGGATTTGCTGGGTGGAAGAATATATGCATATATAATGTTGATAGTGCCAAAAGGGCCTCCATGAGGGTTGTATTCATTGACACTCCCCGCCAGCAATTTGGTTAGGGGCCAGGAGGAAAGCCTACCTCCCCCTTCTAGGTACACCCTCCAGATGTGAGATACTGAGGTGCCCATTCTTTCCTTCACTCCTTGTGACTCCTGTGAGCTGAGTGTTCTCTTTCCTAGTTCTCAGATGAGGAAACAGGCACAGAGAGGTTAAGTAACCTGCCAGTGTTTACACAGCCAGGTAGATGTAGAGCTGGGATGTTGATGCCACCATGTCTGACATGGCTTCATAAGGGCAGAAGTCTGAGGGGCCCTGCCCCACAAAAGTGGGCATGTGGACCGGAGGCTTGCAGTTTAAGCCTCCCGAGAATAAGGGGCTGAGTTAAAATGGAAAGCCTGGCTGCCTAGCTCTGCCCACTACGGCGCTTGCATCCCAGAGACCCTGGCAGGCCAGCGGCAGGGTGGGGAGAGGCCAGCCCAGGGACCTGGAGCCACATCAGCCCAGCTGGCCAGCCCTGGCCCCCCCTTCTGTCCCTTCCCATCACCTGCCCCAGTGGTGAGACCTGGGAGGCTGTGATCTAGCTAATTCTGCTCTGGGTGATGAGCTCTTCGCCGCCGTCTGCTAGGTCAGCTCGCTCTAGGGATTGGGTTTCAGCATTTCACTGATGAAAATAAATCAGCCTCTTTATTGCCCCTCATGGCCCTCGGAACCTCTGCAGCCTGGCATGTATTTCCAGACTTCCTGTAAATCACCGGTTCTGTCCTAGCCCCCAGGGGCTCTGTGGCTGCCACAGAAATAGTCTCAGACGAGTTGGGAGCCTGGAGCCACCCAGGCAGGACCAAGCAGGAGAGGAGAAATGGGCCCACAGGGTCCAGGGCCTCTGGGATCCAGACAGTGCCTCGTTGAGCATCTTCTCTGAGTTGATCCTTGGGCATCTAGAATTGGCCAGGAAGTTAGGGATCATTCAGTTGTGCTTGCCCATTACACAGAGGAGCAAACTGAGGCCCATCCAAGATCATTTCTTAGTATTCTGGTCCCTTGACTCCCAGTCTCCTACTGTGGCTGCCAGATGACACTTTCTCTAGGTCTGTTCATTGTGCAGCAGCCTATTAGGGAAATGAAACCAGGGTTGGAGAGTGGGTTTCAGCTGCTGAGGGAGGGGGGGAGGTCTGCCATCCAGGAGAACTGTCTCACCTTTGAGGGATAAGAGAAAGGAACTGGTGGCAGGACTGGGTTTTCTTGAGGTTGAGGAGG
>NW_005871051.1:17693354-17707129 GCF_000147115.1 Myotis lucifugus | reverse complement strand
CCTGGCAGGTTTTGGTGTAGTTTGGGACTTCAGGATTTGGCCCCAAAATCCCGCTCCTTCCACTCCCCTTTTTATGCTAAAAGAATTATTGGCACCCACAAGAGTCCCCGGCAGGGGACATGGGCATCCCGCCCCCAGGTGGCAGACCTGCTGGACTGCTTTCCGACCCTGGGAGGTTGATCCAGGGCCACAGGCGGCTCCTTTGTTCTGGGAAGCGGCCGAAGAGCTGTCAGACTGCTTTTCTCACCCCCAACCCAATCTTTACATCATCGTCACAGCGAGTCAATGCCTGATGCTCGGTGAAGATTTTCGCCTTCTGTTGCCTTGATTGCTTTAAAAAAAAAAAAAACCACACTGTTAGTAGCAAAGTGTTCTTTGGTGTTTGTTCTTCTCCTTCTCCAGGGGCAGTGAGATCAGATTTTGGTATGAAAGCTCAGAGCCTCTCAGATCTCTCCTCCTTCCTTCCTGCCTCCCTGCCCCCCTATGTCTATAACTGCCTGAGAACCTTCGAGAACCAGGCAGGCGCCCTTCAGGTAACACAGGGCTAGAAAGAAGCCCGAGGTTAGAAAGTGCCCTGGCTCCTGTCCAGGCTTGGACCCAGGCTTGTCCATGGTATGTGGCTTCCGTGGGTCAGGAGAGTCACTCCCCGCTTGTCCTTCTGCGGCAGTGACTTCCTGCTCCGGCCCACACTGCTCAAGTGTGTGAGCTCACATGAGATTGTCTGGAGACCCCCTGGAGATGCCTACATGGTCCTCCTTGAACTCATGTGCAGGGGTGGACCCATTTGGGAAAGGAAGCAGAGACCTATCCAGAGGTGCTACCCGCACCGGCACACGCGTCCACACATGGGTAGAGCCACACGGACCCCCACCCCACAGCAGTGACGGGAGCTGTAATTATAAAACCGCATGGCTAGTTGGTACCCGGTACTTATGTGTGGTACTTAATGGGGCTGTTTTGGGTTAAGAATGGGGATCGACCTGAATGCAGAGGCGGCTTCATGGTGTGAATTGTGAACCAGTTCTGAACCAGTTCCCTACGAGTTTCCAGAAATGCTGTGAGCCCTGCAAGTGTCGTTAGGATAAATGCAAGCAGTTCCCAGGGGACCCCTTGGATGGGGACAGGGCACTTGGATGGCAGGGCTAGTTGTCCTAAACCAACGTTGTGATTTTATCACCCTTCTCCACTCCCTTCTTCCTGTCGGATCCTGCAGACTCTCACCCTTTGCCCATCCATCACCTTTTTGGTTTCTCCTTGCTCCCTGGGAAGCAGAAAGAACTTGAGTGTCAGAGTCAGACTGGCAGTGTGATCCTGAGCAAGCTGCAACCTCTAAGCCTCGGTTGTGGAAGCGAATGAGAGAATGTGCATTCAAGTTAACTTGCCGGCCCCATTCTGCTGCACTCTCTCCTTCTTCCTGGCTCCCCAAGCCATCTTAGGTCTGCTCTCCATTCTTCCTTCATCCTTCCCTAATGAGGATGGCTAGAGATGATGTCCAGGCCCCACGAGGCAATAAGAGCAGGGAGAGGCAGGAGGGAGGTGAGTAGATATACCCGAGACCCTTGTCCAAATCGCACATCTGCTGGGAGTTGACAGTTCTCTTCCAGAGTAATCCTTTGGATCTCTGTTTCTGCCCTACCCTTAGGGAACACACTTCCAAGCCTGGCCCTGCCACTGCCTTAGGGGGCAGTGGGGGGGGGGCGCATGCGGAAACCCTGGAAGGTTGGGGCCATGTGAGGAGTGCTCAGTACCTCCCTGCCCCTGCAGCCCTGAACTTCCAGTCCACCTCCTTCCCTCTCCACTGGGCTGGAAGGCAGAGAGGGGGTCCTGCAGGGGTCTGTGGGCATTTCCATCAGGGCACTCCCTGAGCTCCTCCCTTTCCTTATTGACACCTTGACAGTGGGACACCCAGGCCTTTCTCCTCCTTGTGGTTCTACTTGGGATGATTGGATGGTGGATGGCTGGATGACTGGAATAGTTTATCCACATTGTGTTCTTACAACAGTCCTGCTCTGGGAAAGTGGGAAGTCCTCCTGCGCCCACTTCGGAGCCTGAGCATGGAACCCCTCTCTTCGCTACCCACGTTTATGGTTTCTGTGAGGTCTTTGACATTGGGCTGGGGGCCTCCCCAGCTCATCAGTGAAGATGCAGTTGAGATAGCATAGGGACCAGCCTACAGGGCACGGGGTACTATTTTTGTTATTGTTTTCCTTCTTTACTCCCCAAAAGAAACATCCAGAGAGTGGTGCTGGCATGTGGAGGGGGGCCGGGATGAGGTGTCTGCTCAGAAGAGGGATGAGCAGGTGGCCTCTCTTTGGCAGCCTCTCTTTGCGGAGCCTGCCGTGCCAGCAGACCTGGCTTTGAAAGCTGGGCTCCGGGTGGAGTGGCCACACAAGCACTTTAACTGGGGAGGAGACACCAGGTACTAAAGCTGCAAACCCCAGGCCATCTCTACCAACTCTGGGAGTTGGGTTGGGACATTCAATTGATGTGCAAATAAGTTGCCAAAATATGCAGGTAAGAGTTGGCATTTGGTGTCCTGCTGTCAGGGACTTCTGGCACTTTTTAGGGCCCACCAGGATGATGAGAGGATTTGGGGCAGATTGTGGGGTGTTTGGCTGAGTGGACTGCTTCAGACCTGGGTGGCTGGGGGTGAAAGTGGACATGGTTTGACACTCCGAAAAAAGTTATTCTCTCTGCCATTCATGATTTTGAGATGGGAACAAGCTGAATACCAATAGCCAGTCAATTGGAAGCATGTCAGGTGCCCTGGTGAATCAATATCCCGGGCCAGGTGCCCACTGGCCTTCCCAAAGTCAGGCCTCAAAAATTGTCCAGGTTGCTGGGCCAGAATCCAAAGCTTTGCACTGAGAATCTCACTTTGGAGCGCCTGCCCCGCCTCCCTGAGGCCTGCCCAGGTGACACTCCAGCCACTCTATTTAGGCCCCATGGTCACCTCTGGGAAGTACAGGGCCTTTGTGTTCCACCCCCGCCCCCCAAATTTTTATAAGCCAAGGAAGTGTCCTGGCTCCTAGACTCTGCCCCGTGGAGGGGAAGGAGGGGGAGAGAGGGGAAAAAAAATTTCCACCTTATTGTTCAGCAGCTGGAAAATTGTTGTCATCCGTTCTGCCTTTCATTTGCCGAGTGGAAAAAAATGTGGAAAAATTTGGGGAAATAAATCTCAACACCCGCCTAGGAACTCTCACCTTCCCTCTCTGTCCCTTGCACCCCTGCACTTTGCTCCCAGGGTTTCTCTTCCCACTTCTCCTCTGGGTACTGGGGCTGTGATGGGCTTGGACTGGGGCTGAGCTGGGGCTGGGATGGGGCTGTTCTGGGACCGGGACTGGTCTGGGGCTGTACTGGGCTGAGGCTGTTGCTGGGCTCGGGTTGATCTGGGCCTGGAACTGGGCTGGGACTGGGGCTGGAACTAGGTTGAGCTGGGGCTGAACTGGGTCTGGGTCTGGAGCCTCGCACTCCATGTGGAGGGTTTGGGAAGCCACTGTGATGTCATTCAAGAGCTGCATAGCTACAGGATGATAAGTGAAGCCCTGGGGACCCAGCTGGCTGAAATTACAGACAGAGTTTTATCCCACTGGCTTCCTACAAGCCAGAGTGAGGCAGAGCCAGGAGGAGGAGAGTGAGAGAGAGAGAGAATGCGAGCGAGCGAGGGAGGGAGTGCTGTGTGTACACGGGCGGGCAGGCTCCTCCCACCCTGACAGTCCCAGCGAGCCGAGTAGGAGGACACAGGCTGAGCTGGGAGCTGCAGCCATGTAGGAATTATTTGAAACTTGAGGCACAAGGAGCAGAGATCAAATCAGAGCGGTTCTTTCCCCTCCCCTTTCTCCCTCTCCATCCAGAGGGTAAGTGCCTGTTGGGCGGCTGTTTTGCCTGTGTGTCCTTGTGTGGCTCTGCTGGACCTGGGAGAGGGCGGTGGGGGCTTCTGTGCCCTCCGTCCTGGATTTGCCACGGACTGGACCGGGGAGGGGCGTGAGGCTGTGCAGCGCTGTGACCCTCTGCACTCCCTTTGGAGGTGTGGACCCGGCTGCCCTCTTCCAGGATTTGCTGCTCTTGGGCTTGTAAGAGCTGCCAACTCAGGTCTGAGGGTCGTTGAGTTGGTGGGGGCAGTGTGTCTGAGTTGGCCTCCTCCTTTTGGGGTAATGGCTCATGGTGGATGAGAATGGGGTGGGCAGAAGGAACACGGGGGAGGCATGGATGCCCCTGAAACGCTCCCAGCGGGATATTTATTCAGGACAACTGCCCCTCCTTCTGCAGGCTGAGCTCAGTGGCACCTCGTGCGGACCATTTCCCTGGTGGCCTCCTGCGGGCTCCCATTCATGGCTTTCTCCCAACTTGGGCACAGCTCTTGGCGGCTCGGCCATCCCCTGGCCAGGGATTTCTGAGTGTCCAGGCAGGCGCCCTGGCCTGGCAGAGAAGGACTTCGGTTGTTGTGGGCTCGGAGCTATTTTTACCGTCCTGTGTCTGTGATATCTGGTGCCCGGATAGGCCGAGGCGGGGAGTGGGGGTGTCAGGCTCTGGTTATAGTGCCCGGGGTGGGAGCTGAGGGCCAGGAGGCTGGCCCTGCAAGGTCGTGGGCTGCCGTGTGACCTGGGCAGGTCACTCACTCTCCAGGCCCTGGTCCCTCGGGTCTGAAATAAAGGTCACAATCAGGTTTTGTGCTCCTACTCCCTTTCTCTGGAGAATTTCCAGTAAGATGGTATCTGTGTGTCCTTCCTGAGGAGGGCCTGGGGACACATCCGTCATCGTCACTTGACTGAAACCCCGTATATTATACTGTGAGGATTGGAGAGTCTCCCCCTACTCCCCACCCCCGGCTCCTCCAGCCACTTCACCTTGAAGGCCTTTAGGGGGAGAGCACTGAACTTGTAGGCAGGAAGACAAGTCCTTTTGCACCTCTGTGCTGGGTGACTTTAGGGGGGCCCTGAACTTCACTGTCCCCTGTAACATGAGGGGTGGGCAGTGGATGAACCGAGCCCTTCAGACCCCTCGGCTCTAAAAATCCCACGGCTTTTACAAAAGCTCTCTTGGCTCAGCTGACTTTCCGGGCCCTCTCAGATCTTAGTTCTGTTGCCCTGAGGGCCTGGAGGTGCCAGTGGGAGTGGTTCTAGTTTCCATTTGGATTTCAGTGCTGAGTTTCTCCATGTTCAAGGCCCACAGGCTGACATTCAGATTGAGCTCCATTTGGCCACTGGGTCTCATGCCTCCTCCTTTCTTTATCGGCAGAATGGCCAGGGGGTGGGGCACTTGCCACCCATCCTCCCTGGGCCCACGGAGGCAGGTCTGTGGCTAAACTGGCGAGGCCATTTGTACAGGGGACTTGATAGCAGCCCCGAGGAGAATCTTGTTCTCTGTCTGCTCTCTGAAAGTGCAGTGGGCTCTCTCTGAGCGCTGGTAGACGGCGAGAAAGACAGGTGTCGGTGCCAAGCCTGGACCCATCTGTCCCCGCCCACAGGGCCCGAGGCCCATGCTTGTCAGTGTGGCATCAGTTGACACCTCCCCACGTGAACCAAGTTCTTTGAGCTGCACCTGTCTGCTGCCTCTTTGCTTGGCAGAGGCTGTGACTCCTCTGTGGATCCCCTTCAGAGGCTTTTCTTCAACCCTGATGCTGCTGATCTTCAGAAGCTCTGGGAAGCCCGTTCCCACTTCGAGACGTTCCAGACCCCTCTGCAAGCTGCGATGACCTAAGGGCCACCTTAGTCCCCAGCTGGCTATGGGGTTGGGAGGTCAGCATGGGTGGAGGCCAAGACTGGGCCACAGGTGGTCCCTGCTGCCGTTGCCAAGGTGTCTCAGGAGGACCCCAGGTCAAACTTGAGCCATGGGCTGAGGTTCCGCACTGACTCTCCATCCTCACCCCCTCTTCACATGCACCCTCCTGGGCCAGTGAAGACCCAGGGGGTCACTCTGGACTGGACCCTTTCATGAGCTCCTCCAGCTTGAAGGGTTTCCTTTCTGTGTGTTCTCCCATTCCTCTCAGATGGAGTCTGACATTCTTCACAGAAGTCCCGGGTGACAGAGAGGGGTCCCCAGAAGCAGCGCCCTCTCTGTTAAATGTGCTCATCTTAATGTAAGGTTCATAGATGGACTTTGGGGTATCCATCAACCCCCTGAAATTATGTGTAAGAACTGTGTTTTTGTGCATTTTTTTAGGAAATTGGTCTCGCTTTCATTAACTATCCCAAGGGGTCCTTGGCATAAGAGAGTTAATGTCTCCTAGAGTGGCATATGGCTGGGGAATTCTGTGGGTGATGCCAGGGGGCAAGCTCTGGCTCAGCCAGTTTATGGGGACCTCCACTGTGCCCAGCCTGTGCTACCACCAACTCTGTAGAATGCCTCTCTTTTCTCTTCCTTTTGGGAGAAGCTTGTGGTCCACCTTGAACCCCTGATTTTTCACTTTTCTGGGTGGCAGTGGAAGAAGAGTGTCTCAGTGACTGACAGGATTCTAGAAATCTTTCTGGGCTATTTAATGTAGCGCATGAAGCACTTATGGAACACCTAGTGTGTGCCAGGCACTGAGCTCTGTAGGGCCATCCTGTATAGCCATGGTGGTTATGCACTGAGCTCCAAGAGGTGCTGTTCACATAGACCACATTGTGAACGGTACCGTCTGGAAACCAGGCACTGGGGGCAGAGAGAGAAAAGGCTTTTCCTCAAGGAGCTCTCAGCTTAGTGGGGAAGACAAACTTGGTTGTCAACAATGACTGTCCAGTACGTGATCGGTGTTCCCAGTAGACATCTACAAGGGGCAGTGGGAACGTGGTTTATCCGGCCCTGGAGTGTTACAGGAGAGAGGCTAAGCTCAAACTGAGCCTGAAGGAGGAGGAAGAGGTTTGCCAGGGAGGTTGGGAGTTGCGGAGGCAGGGTGAGGAAGGGCCTTTGGGAGAGGGAACAGCATGTGGCACAGAGTAGGAAAGAGCATATAAGCAGTAAGAGTAGAGAGGGGGAGTGTTTAAGGTATTGAGGACAGCAAAGGTTAGGCTTCAAAAGGCAGGCAAGAGTCGGATGATGAAAAGGTCTGGTGTGTTCAGCAGGGGGTGTGGTGTGTAGGGCTTTATCCTGTGGGTGATGAGAGCTGTTGAAATGGAAAGAGGAGGATGTTCCAGGCCTACCTCAAGGTACTTAGCTCCTGAATCCTGTCGCTCAGCAAACCTGCAAGTTGGCTTTTTAGTCTGTGTGGCCAGGCTCTGAGAGTTTAAGTGGTTGACACAAGCTGAGTTGGCTATTTAGATGGAGACCATCCTTCTGAATGATGGGTGTGTCTAGCTTAGGGGGGTCAGGAGGGGGTGCCTCCCCTCTGTCTCCTCTCCAGAAGCACATCCCTGTGGCCTCCCTGGGACTCAGCCCCATCCTCTGGCTCCCATGGTGCCTCTCAGCAGCCCTAGCCCTAACCCCAGCCTGGCACCCTCCAGAGTGGGGGGAGTCTGTGGCTAAAGGGTTAACATGTCTAGAACTTACTCCCCTGGCTGCCTCTTGGCCAAGCCTCAGTCCTTGTCAAAGTTCACTACCTCCCAGGCACATATGGCCTTTGATGCCGCATTCCCACGTTTAAGGAGCCAGATTCCCTCCCAACCTGCCAGGGCCCCTGTCTGCCTCCAAACCGCCTGTGTCCGGGGTGGGCACGGTGCCTCTGCTATTGGACGGCATTGATTTTCCTCCATGACAGTCGGTCATCACTGCTTTGGGTAATGTATTTTAATGAATTGTTATCCTGCTGGACGTGGACTCAAAGGACTTTTTATCGTGAAGGGTCCCATCCTGAAAACCTTAATAAATCAGCCACCGTTCAAATCAGGCCTGGTGCTGGACAGGGAGGAGTCTCTCCTCGCCGAGTCATCGCTAAGGAGCCTTTCTCTTGCCCTCTAGCAGGCTGCCACCCTTCAGCCTTCATGGTTGGGCCTCCTATCCTGACATCTACATAATGAGACCTCCCCACTTGACACTGGTGAGGGAAGCAGGGTCCTTAACCTCAGCGCTGGGTCAGGGCTTCTTAAGATGTGACCCACCATGTGCGCCGGGACCCCACAGAGCTAGTTAACATGCCGCTTCCTGGCCCCGCCCCAGACCTATGAGTAAAAACCTTTGGGGGTCAGGCCCCAGACTCTACATTTTCTAACAAACCCCAGAGGAGATTCTCATGAACAGCAGAATTAGAAAACACCTGCCCTCAATCCATATCTCAGCATCCCATGTTTATTTCTTTCGTTCTTTTTGAAGTGGATGGGCTGGACGCGGCTTTCCTGCCTTCTGGCCTGTACTGTGCTTCTGGCCCCATGCGCTCTCCAGCAGCTCACTGGAGGGAGCCTGGGGAGCAGGTCGGCATCCAAGTCAGCTGGGGATTTTCCTCAGAGCTCTCCAAAAGCATGACTCGCACAGCTGGATTACGGCCGCCCTGGAATAAGGGCTCCTTGGTGCAGTGGAACTCAGCATTGAGGGTGGAGTCCCGGGCTTGGAGTAGCTGCTGGGAGGCACTGGGAGACATATTCAGGGAAAACAAGTGGAGCCGATTGTGGACTTCTTAGTTTCCCTAGAGAAGTGGGCAGGGAGACGGCCATGTGACGGGCTGGCCAAGCTGGCACGGCTTGGGGTCTGGGAGCTTGCTACACGGGCCTGTCTAACTTGTGTTTCCCCTGCAGTGTATCCCCCTATTCCATTGTCATCCATGCCAGTACCCATGGCCCCAACTAGGCAGGTTCCTCCCTCTACCCGCTTTTACTGTTGTCTTGACTTCTTCTCATCTGAGACAGTTTTTACCTGAACTGGCCATTCCTGGAATCTGCTGGGATTGGAGATGGATCTGGTGGCCCTCAGCTTTAGAGCCCTCACCCCCCTCGAAGCTCCCTCTCTTCCTTCCCCAGTCTTTCTCACTCCTTCTCCTTGCTCTACCGGCCCCTCTCTTTTGCCCTTCCTGCCGTAATAGATTGAAACCAACCTTGTGTTCCGGCTTCTTGTGGTCCTGGTAAGTAGCTCTTAGCGTGGCCGTGGTGGATGGGGAGAAGGTGTGGGGAGCAGGGGCACTTGCCTTCCTCTCTGATGGGAGGAGCAGGGGTAGGTGCCCCACAGGTCCTGCCCATGCACTGCGTTAACAGCAGAGCCCTCTCAGGGCCTGGACAGACCCGGGACTGGTCTGCCCTTAGTTTCTCCCCTTGGTATGCAAAGGAAGATGATCAGTGAGGGCTACAGAACAGCCTGGAGCATTCGGCCAGCACTGGGCGATCAGGAGCTGCTAGGCCCTACTTTGAGGGCAGAAATCGACCTTTTCATGTGTATTAAGCAAACAGGAGTTAATTACACTATTTACACATCTTCGATTTTCTTCCTAAGCCTTAGTGGCCTGGCAGTTATCATTCCTGACCTTGTTGCTGCACACAGGAGCCCATGTGGGGATAAATCACACGGCAGAATCCGTTTAATATTGACATTTTCAAAATCAATGAAGAGTGGGGCCTGGCCAGCAGGGCCAGGATATCAGGTGATGGGAGTCAGTGTGAATTCTGTCTCCCAGCCTCAGGGATGCTTTCTTAGCTCTTCTGCCAAAACCTCTTCTTTTGTGCTCCCAAGGGAAGTGCTGGGTTGGGTCTGCTTTCTCCCGGAAGGAGAGAGGACTCTCAGATTTGCACCCAGTGCTCTCTTTGCCTTCTGTGTAAGTGTAAATGGGAAGGCATGGGACACCCCATCCTTTGCTTTGTTGCTTTCCCCACTTCCCAGACCAGGCAAGCAGGGACTTGGGGGTTTGGGGGTGTAGGGTATGGTGGGTACCCCTGGCTTGGGAGGAAACACTCTGGCATTTCATGGTGTGGGCTGCCGAGTGGGGCCCAGGCCCGGGAATGGGCCTGCTTCTGTGGGGTCAGCAGCTTTCCAGGCACGGAGAGGAGAGACAGCCCTTCAGACTTCCACTAACTGGTATGAGGCGCCCATCCTCACGGGAACCACCCCCAGAAATCTGAGTGGATGCGAGGCTCCTGTCTTTAGTATTTTTCTCCTCTAGAAACAGCTTGCTGGAGGCTCTGCTTTTTTGTGTAGCAAGACACCCAGTTCTTTGGAGAGTCAGGCTCTCTCATCTGCCAGTGTCAACCCCTTAGGGGTGTGGACAGACGAGCGGGAGAGGCAGCTATGCTTGCAGTGGCCTCTTAGCAGCCTGCAAGGGGTCCCAGCACAAGGCACAGGTTGCTGGACTTTCAGACCTATCTCAGCCCAAACCCCTCTCCCACTCAGACCAGCCCCGTCCCCGTGAGCCCTGTGGCAACACTCTGGCCAGTGTCACTTGGGTTCTGCTGCTGGCCTGGGTGTGTGTGTGTGTGTGTGTGTGTGTGTGTGTGTGTGTGGACGATGCTTGCCGGGCATCTCTGCGCTCCCACTCTATCGGTGACATCATTTAGTTGGCCTGTGGTTTGTGTGTGTGTGTGCCGATCAGGATGTTCCTGTTTTGTGGTTGTCTGACCACTTGTTTTTGGCCATGGGTTTCTGTATGAGTATTTATTTTTAGAGGTTGCCACTTCTGGCCCCAGGGCTGATCTGGGGGCATGGGAGGAGCTTGTGTTTTCTGAAATGTTTGTGGCTTTAAATTTTAGTATTTATTTTTGGGTGTTGCTGCCTATCGTGTGTTCATTCTATTGTGTGTGTATGCATGTGTGAGATATGAGAGCCAGTGAGTGTAGAATAATAAAAATTGTGTGCTTTTTGAAGTTCTGTTTTAATTTAGTTTTGACTTTAACTTAGTTTTATGTTTATTGTCTTAAATTAGTTCTGATATTAAGTCCCAGCTTTACTAGGTGCTATGTGTCTGCAAATAAATAGTTTCACCTCTCAGAACCTCAGTTTCTCCATCTTTAAAATGGGCCAAACACTCCCTAACACACAGGATTAGAAACAATGTTTGTGTAAAGTATGTAGCAAAGTGTTTGGCTGCATGGTACTGATGATTATTATTTGTATTTGCATATATGTACCCACAGTGTGCTTTCTGACTGGGGGCACCTGGGCATTTGATATGGGTGATTACTGGCTGGCATGTAGGTCTTTGGACATCTTTGTGCCAAGTTGTGTGTGTGTGTGTGTGTGTGTGTGTGTGTGTGTGACTGTTCGGGCCTGGTTTGGGGTTTGTGCAGTATTTGAGAGAATCGGGTCTGGGTTGGGGTTTGTGCAGTATTTGGGAGAAACTTTTTTTTGCCAAGTGGGGGCCTGCCTCGGAGTGAGGGAAGGTGTGTGTGTGTGTGTGTGTGTATCTTGGGCTGGGAGTTGGGCTGCTGATTGTACAGGGTGTGAAATCACTGAGTTCCTCTGGGCGGGGGAAGTTCTTCGTTCCTGAGTCAGCCCTTTGGCCTTGAGCCACCCAGCGCTCACTTTTTCCTTTCAGAGAAAGTATTGCTCAGGGGGCCCTGGAGCTGTCTGTAGACAAAATGACACAGGGGGCACCTCTCCCCGATGAAAACTTCTGCCTTTTGTTCTCAATCTCTAAGATGCTTCCCTGCCCCCGCCCCAAGCCCTTTCCAGAACCTTCCTGGGCCCCAGCATTCAGAGTGAATGCGCCTCATTTGACATGGGGCCTGCTGGCTTTGGTCCAGAACTTCCAGGTCCTTGGGAAGCTAGCAAGATGACAGAGGCAAATTTTGGACTGAGCGACTTAACCCCCAAGACCCCCTGCCCAATCTTACGATCTGCTGCCTGGCCCTGAAGCAGGGTGTTGGGATGGGTCCTTTAGTCCTTTTGCCTGTCCGTCACCTCGCTCTATCGCAGGGTACTGAGAGGAAGTTTTAGGATCCAGGGAATGGAAGCTCTTACTCCTCTCCTCAGGAGAATAGATGATGTCCCTGCTTCCCACTGACATCTGCTCTTTCTCTTGCAGAGGTTGTGGGACACACGCAGGGGCCGCTGGATGGGAGCCTGTATGCCAAGGTGAAGAAGAAGGACTCCCTGAATGGCAGCACTGGGGCTGTCAATGCCACACGTCCTGCTCTGTCGGCCACTCCCAACCACGTGGAACACACCCTGTCCGTGAGCAGCGACTCCGGCAACTCCACAGCCTCCACCAAGACAGACAAGACTGATGAGCCTGCCCCCGGCCCCTCCAGTGCCCCTGTTGCCCTGAGTCCTGAGGAGAAGCGCGAGCTGGACCGCCTGCTCAGTGGCTTCGGCTTAGAACGAGAGAAGCCAGGCAATATGTACCACACCCAGCACCTCCGGTCCCGCCTGGCGGGGGGCCCTGCTGTGCCCTCTGCCAGCCGTCATGTTGTCCCAGCCCAGGTTCACGTCAACGGTGGGGCCTTGGCATCTGAGCGGGAGACAGACATTCTGGACGATGAACTGCCCAACCAGGACGGGCACAGCGTGGGCAGCATGGGCACATTGTCTTCCCTGGACGGGATCACCAACACCAGTGAGGGGGGCTATCCAGAGGCGTTGTCCCCCTTGACCAATGGCCTGGACAAGCCCTACGCCGTGGAACCTATGGTGAATGGTGGGGGCTACCCCTATGAGTCTGCCAGCCGGGCAGTGCCTGCCCATGCGGGCCACCTGGCCCCCATGCGACCCTCCTACTCTGCACAGGAGGGTTTAGCTGGCTACCAGCGGGAGGGCCCCCACCCTGCCTGGTCACAGCAAGTGACCACCTCCCACTATGGTCATGACCCCAGCAGTATGTTCCGCTCTCAGTCCTTCCCGGACACTGAGCCCCAGCTGCCCCCAGCTCCAGCCCGGGGGGGAAGCAGTCGGGAGGCTGTGCAGAGGGGCCTCAATTCCTGGCAGCAGCAGCAGCAGCAGCAGCAGCAGCAGCAGCAGCAGCCTCACCCGCCTCCTCGTCAGCAGGAAAGAGCCCACTTGGAGAGAGGCCCGGCCCCCAGCCATTGGCAGAGACACCCACGCCTGGCCTCCCTGAGTTCCCGAGGGCAGCCTCCCAGCAGGAGATCGAGCAGTCCATTGAAGCCCTCAACATGCTGATGCTGGACCTAGAGCCATCCTCGGCTGCCGCCCCGCTGCACAAATCCCAGAGTGTCCCTGGGGCCTGGCCTGGGGCCTCCCCGCTCTCCTCTCAGCCTCTTTCTGGCTCCTCCTACCAGACCCATCCACTGACCCAGTCCAGATCTGGCTACATCCCCAGTGGGCATTCCTTGGGAACCCCTGAGCCAGCCCCACGAGCCTCCCTGGAGTCCGTCCCTCAGGGCAGGTCTTACTCACCTTATGATTATCAGGCATGCCTGGCTGGGCCCAACCAGAGTTACCGTCCAAAGAGCCCAGCTTCCTCCTCTTCCTTGCCTGCTTTCCTTCCAACCAACCACAGCCCTCCAGGGCCTCAGCAGCCCCCCACCTCTCTCCCTGGCCTCGCTGCTCAGCCTCAGCTCCCACCAAAGGAGGTGACTTCAGACCCATCCCGAACTCCGGAGGAGGAGCCCTTGAACCTGGAGGGGCTGGTGGCCCATCGGGTAGCAGGTATGAGCCTCAGGGACCATCCGTGCTGGGTATCCCCTCTTTATTCTCTCCATATCTTCCCTGTTTGGTCTCGGTTGGTCTAGCTGGGGGAAGGTACAGGCAGAGCCATCACACCTCAGCGGACACTGGTTTAGCCTGGAGAAGAGGCTGGCAGGAGCCCACACTAGCCATCCCTTCCTGCATTCATTGTCTGTTAGGCTCCAAAGCAGGCATTGAGATGGAAAGATCAATGTCTTTCAGTTCCTGTCCTCAAGGAACTTACAGTCTAGTGAGGGACAGGTAATTCTAACAGAGTGCAATGTGTGCTACACAGAGGTGGAGACCAAAGCCCTAGAGCCTGG
>NW_005871051.1:17626083-17692928 GCF_000147115.1 Myotis lucifugus | reverse complement strand
TGACGCCCTTGCGCTCTGAGTGTCCATCCTGGTGGGTCCTTTCAGGATATTTCTCTGTTTCCGGAGGAGGCCCATGTCCCTCTTCTGGCCCAGTTGTCCTGTTGGTCCTCGCTTTAGGACCAGCTTTGTATGAGGAAGCAGATGCTGAGAAACAAAGCTTCATTTCCTATCAGAACGTGAATGGGCTTATCTTTCTGGAGAGAGGAGAGAGTGGAGCAATAGGAAGAGCTTATTGGAGAGATAAAGGCAAGAAATGGCAGTCTGTTCGGGCCATATTGGGGGGGCCAGGAAGGGTGCTCTTCCTTTCCACTGGCCTAAGCCTATGACCATTCATGGGGGTATTCAAACCAGGTGGGGAATCCTATGGCTTGATTTTGTTATGTAGCTAAAGCCCAGGCAGGTGTGAACCAGAGACTGGGGCTGGAGGGCAGGGGGCTTGTGCCAAGTTCCTCAGCTGATAGAGTGGTGGAAGCTCAGGGAGGAGAAGAGCAATCTGGGCAGCTGACTCTGCCCTGCACCCCTTTTTCCTAAATTTATGGGAAGCTGAGTCACCATGCCAGCTGCAAGGAGAGGGAGACACCCTTGCTGGGGATGGATGGTGGGTTTGGGGAAGTAGGCCAGCTGGCTATTGGGCTGGGCCCAGGACCTGGGTGTGGGGGCATGGACACCCAGAGCAGAGCACAGTCCCCAGCTCAACTGTCCATGACTTGAAATTGGCCATAATGGAAGAAGTTACACCATTGAAACTGGCAATTAGGGCTCTCCCCTGGAGAGCTAGTCTAGCAGCACATGATTGCTTTTATCCAAGAGTCAAAACACAGGATAAGTAGCTCTGTAACCCTAGCAGTGAAAGAAAGACTCCATGGGAGTGGTCCAGACTTTTCCTCCTGGTTTTCTGAAGGGAGGGGAATGGAGCCCTCTCAATATTTTACAGAATTGGGGTAGTGGCCTGAGGAATAGTGGCAGTCTAGCCTAATGAAGGGTAGGATCCAGGGGACTTTTCTCTGAGGAACAAGATGAATTACCTCCCCCTAATAAAACCCTTCTGTATAGCTCTCCTGGAGCTAGCTCAAGAGGAAGGCATACCTGAATGTTTCAGGAAGGATGCCCATCTTGTAGTGCATCCCCCCTCAGCCTTTTCTCTCCTACTAGTTTCTGAGGTCTTGGCGTTCAGCCTCTGTATCTCGTAGCTGCTCGGTCTTTGGCTGCCAAGAAGTCATAGGAAAGGGGCGATATTATTGGCACATCTCTGCTCCCATTTCTTCCACCAACTGTGTATGACTCAGGAGAAGGGATGAGATGCATAGAGGAGCAGTTATACCTGGTTTCCAGGCCTGTAAAGGGGTCTCTCTGGTCCATGCCCGTCATGAACAGTGTTTTTTATGTCAGCAGATCCTTAGTAACCCTTCAGGATGTCTGCCATGCAAGCCATGCAAGTGTAGATAAAGGCACATAAGCAGGATCAATGTGCAGAATAGTCTAGAAGCTAGGGAGGATAAATTTCCATCACCTCTTTCTGCTCATTCTAATTCCACAAGAAGCTGGAACATAAGCTTTAACATGAGTAACCCAGGAAGCTCAGATCTAAGGGAGAATGTCTTCATGGCCATGAACTTGATCTGGTTTCTCCTGGCTTTTCTCCCTCAGGTCTTCATTTTCCTACTTGGCTATCCTCCATGCTCTGTATCATGTCCCTGGTTCTTTCCACTTTGATCCAACAACTCCTTATGCTTTATTTCAGCTTAGATCTCAGAGAACAATGACGTAGTTTTTTTTAACTTATTAAGGGGTAGGTACCAGAAACCTGTAGCACACACTACACTTTCTTGTGAAACATTAGAAATATTATCACAGCCAGGGACAAAGTAAGCATACCCATTATCACCACTATCATTTAACATTGTATTGGATGTCCTAGCCAGTGCAATAAGACAAGAAAAAGAAATAAGAGTCAGAGTTGGTGAGTCCAATCAAGTTATCTTATGATCCCAGTTCTGTGACTAGACTGATCTCAAATGTCTCTAGAGATAGAGATTTCAATGCATGTTGGGAGCAAGATGTGGATCTTATCCTTAAGGAGTCTAGAGTTTATTAAGAGGAAAAAAGAGCTGGAACTTTAAAGTCATTGGTAATAAGGGAAGTATGGAGAAAGTTCTGTGGGATCGAGGAAAAAGGAGATATCACTATCAGCGAGAGATTGGAGTGACTCTGTGTTGAGTGTGGGTTTTAAACAGAATCTTGGACAATGGGTAGGATTTTGGAAACTGAATAGGGTAATTGGAGAAAGAGGTTGCACAGTGAAGACAGAAAAACATAGGAGTCAAGAAAGGTAGCCTGGGTCCTGCCTCTGGTTGGTCTTAAAAGCCAGACTAAAGAGCTTGAAACTTACTTAGTGGCAGTGTAGGAAACTTTATTTTAATCGGGAGAGTATGCCATGATCTGAGATGTAGTTTAGGAAGCTGTAGTTTTGGAGATACTTTGAGTTGGGAGATGTAGGAGCATATTAGATAGCTTGGGTATGGGGACTGGATCAGGGTGCTGACCATGGAAATGAAAAAGAAGAGATGAATGCCAAGGATGCTGTGCAAGAAGTGGGTGTTTACAAATTGATTGGATGTAGTGGGTGAGGGAAAGGGAGACATCAAAGATGATTCTGCAGTTCCATGAATAGAAATAGAATGATAGTTCCATTAACAAGCCAGGAGTTAGGAGAAAGAGCAAGTTTAGTGTAAGATGAAGACTTCAGGGTAACAGTTTGAGGTGATGGTGGAGCCTGTAGGTAGAGATGTATGAAAGGCAATTGAATATACAGAATTGGAGTCTGAAAGAGCTATAGATTTGGAGCCATCCTCACAAAGGTGAAATGTACATCTTTGGGCATGGATGATGTCTATGTCACTGGGCATGCAGAGAAAAGAACGTAGGGTAAAACAGCCATGATGGAAATGGAGGCCATACAGTGGACTGAGAATGAATGTTCATGCTGGTGAGAGGAGATGCGGACTGTGGGTCATCACAGAAGTCAGGATAGTAAAGGGTTTCCAGGAGGAGGAGCGGGGGGAAGGGCAGCAATGTCACTGTAGAGAGGTCATGAGAAGGAGGACTGAGAAAAATGCACTGGGCTTGCCAATTAGGTGGCCTCAGTGATTTTCAAAGGCATATTTTCAGTAGGGTGATGGTGATAGAAGCCAGACTGAGGGACTGAGTGAGTGGGGAGGGAGTGTAGACAGCATGTTAACTACTCTTCTGAGTGGTTTTGTGATAAAAGGAGAGAAGATGGTAGCTAAAGAGGGTAGCAAGATATTTAGAACTTTTTGTACATATAGGAAAAGAGAGAATATGGAGGTTAGAGGGAGAAAAAAACAGATGAGAAAGAAAGAAATTGATAGGATAAGGTCTCTAAGAAAGTAAAAGGAGATAGGCTTAGGAGCCTAGGTGGATAATTTAGGCTCATCCAGGAGGTGAGGTACCTCTTCATGAAATAATGAGGGATAGATATAGACATAGGGAGCTTTGGGAGCTTGAATTGAGAACCCTCCATTCGATTATTCATCCAATATGAACCCCTAATCTGTGCTACATGCTATTCTAGGCTCTGGAAAAATGGTGGTAAACAAAGAAAAATCTTTGCCTTCATGGTGGAGTTGGACAATAAACAAATTAAGCAAAGACATATACAATATGTCAGATGGGTGATAAGTGCCGTGGAGATAAAGCAGCAAAGTGCCAGTGAAGGGTTGAGGGTGGGTGGGTGGTTACACTTTTTATAGGATGGTTAGGGATGGCTTTTCTGGGTGGTGAGGGAACGTGCCAGGTGAACACCAAGTGCAAAGGAGTATACCTGCTATGGGGAGTGTAGTGGGACACGAAGTCAGAGAGGTCATGGGAATGAGGGCCAGCTTACATGGGCCTTGTAGGTGATCATATAAACTTTGGCTTTTGCTCATTTTGTTGTGAGGAGCCTTAGGAAGGATTTGAGCAGAAGAGTGATTTCATCTGACTTGTTCTAAAAGGATCAGTGTGGCCTGCATGGAAGAAAGAAGACCAGTTAGGAGGCTGCTGATTTGGATCAAGATGGTAGGCATATTTTTGAGGTGGAGTCATTAAAAACTTATAGGTAGACCAGCAGTGGGATGTAAGAGCAAGAAATCACGAGGTGAGATGCCTCTTCATGAAATAATAAAGCATAGATATAGGGAAGTCAAGGTTTTTGACCTTAGCAACTAGAGGATGGAGTTGTTCTTTATTGAGATGGGTACCGATATAGGAAGAGCTTGGCTTAGAGGGGATATCGTAAGTGTGACTTTTGCCATGTTAGATTTGAGATGCCCACAAAACATCCAAGATGGTGGGACATATAAGTTAGGAGTCTCAGGGGGAGGATCGAGCTTAGAAATGTGAGGGTAGCATTGTGTGGCTATCATGTAAAGCATACCGCTGTATGCCATCTCCTAGAGCGTGAGCACAGGTAGAGGAGAGGTCCCAGGAGTGCATCTGGCATCTCACACATTCAGCAGTTAGGGACGTAGGAGGAACCAGCAGAGAAACTGCTGTGGAGCAGCTTGTGACGTGTGGAGGAAAGCTGAAAGGGCGTGGGTCCCTGGAAGCCAGTGATAGTGGTCACTGGGAGGCCATGAGTGTGAAGATGGCTTGGGAGTCAGCTAGGGTGAATGAAGGGATGACATAGCAGATCCTCATAGTGCATCCAGGCAGGCTCACTTTAAGGACTTTGCAGTGATGCCCAGCAGCTTTGGGCAGGAGTAGAAAATCCCACAGAGCAGGATTTCTATGGTAGGTGTGATGGAAGAACAAAGGGCTGAGGGAAGCTTGGATGCCAGGGAGTAGGACCCTTGGACTCAGCCTGGCGTGGTCACAGCTGAATCCAGGAAGAGGCAGGTGCCCATGAGAGGAGAGAGGACCCAGGGTGGGGCCATGCTGACTGTGAGGGGCAGGTGACATGTGGGGCAACAGGACTGAAATCTCCTGGGCCCAGGCTGGGGGTAGAAATTAGAGGGACATGGTGACCTGCCGAACAGCAGGAGGTCTGTCTGCCCTTTGGAGGAGTAAAATCCTAGATCCATCCTCTCTTCTTATCTGACCTCTTCCCCCTTTCCTCCAGAGTGTGACCAGAATACCAACTAATTTGATTTTCTCTTTGTTTTTGTTTTGTTTTGTCTTGTTTAATGCCTCGTTCCTTGCGTTCTTCGTTGTCCCATGTCCATCTGTCCCCTGTGCCATGGGTGTGGTGCCTTCCTTGCCTGGTGTCATCCCTTCCCTTCCTGCTTGCCTCCCGTCCCTGCCGGCTCCCCCGGGGTGGTGTGGGCAGCGTACAACGCCAGATTGCAGGGTCTTGGGCTAAGTGTCAGCTACCAGCACCCTCCTCTCCACCGGCTCCGATCTTCCTCCCTCTCTGGTTGGTTCCTCTCCTCTCCTCTCCCCTTTATAACTCCATGGCCCTCATCTCAGCTCTCAGTTTCTCTCTTCCCCTCCTCCTTCATGGACTATTTCTTCCATACTTTTGCCTCTTTCTTCCTCTCTCCTTATTTTTCCATTTCCTCTTCACTTTTCTTCTTCTCCTTCTTCTGTTCTCTTCTTTCCATCTGTTTCCTATTCTCTTTGACCCTCTCTCCTTTGCTCACTGCCCCCTTCTCTCTCCTTTTCTCACTGCCCCCTTCTCTCTCCTTTTCTCACTGCCCCCCTTCTCTCTCCTTTTCTCACTTCCCCCTTCTCTCTCTTTGCCTACCTGTCCATCCTCCCTCCTCCTTCCTTCTGCATGAGTGAGTGCTCCCTCTTCTGCATGGACACAGGCCTGATGCTTCCAGCCTTGGCCTTACCTGCTAGGAACAGGGTCTGGGGTAAGGAGACTAACTCTCAGGCTCCCTGTGGACACGCAGGCCTTTGCAGTGAGGGAGCTCAGCGCCAGGTCTGGGGCCTCAGCAGGAGACAAAGAGTGATGCCCAGCTCCTGCTGCTCTGTCCACTCCTGAGTATAGCACTCCCTGGAGACAGAGCACCGCTGTGACCTCATTCCAAATCTCTGATACCCACGGCCAAGAGTCAGAAGCCCTGGGTGTGGCCCTGGGTCTGACGTGACCACCTCTGTGACCCTGGGCAAGTCTCTTCATTGCTCAGAGCTAAGTTTCCCCATGTGAAAAATGGAGGGATCTCTGCCCTGCTGTGGGTACTTCCCAACATGGGGGACCCTTCATCAAGGGCCAGATTGCTCTGTTTGAGAGTGATGGAGTTCACTGTGTCTACCTTGGTCTCTTGACAAATGGACCTATAGCCTTTTAGACCTGGGGACCGAGTCACCTTATTCTTTCCCTGCTCCTTGGAGCTGCAGGCCTGAGCCCAGGAGAAGATGCCGTGACCTTGACTAGTTCCGGGAAAAGGCTTATTAGGGGGTGGTGGGCACAGTTGACTCCCAATAGCAATATCTGGTATTTCCTGGACCTCCCTTCTCCCAGTCCATGGAAAATGGGGAGATGGCTCTAGCAGAATGCCCCTGTCTGCCTCCTCTTCTCTCCCTCCTCCTTTTTCTCGGCCCAGTGGTGGGGAGTGCAGGGTTCAGCTGGGCCTGGGGTTTGGGGCCGTTCTGGGGTGGTGGGCCTGTCCTGAGGGGAGCTGGCATGGCTTGCCCTGGGGCTGCTAGTGTGATCGCCGTGTGGCTTTCTGGTGCCCTGGCCCAAGCAGGTGGCCTTCCGGATCCCCTCACTTCCGGAGCCCCGGCATGCCATCGGACACCTGTCCCGCCACCTGGAGCTGAGGGAATCCAGTCTTTCTGGAAATCGGAAGGCTGGAAGGAAGAGCTGGGTCTGTGGGGTGGAAGCAGCCAGGATGGGCTTGAAGGGAAGGCCTGTGATGAAGCCTGACACTGGGGATATTTGTCTGTGGGATCAGGGGCGGGCAGGGCTGGACCCTACCAGAGGGTATGTATTGATGGTGTTAGAACTACAGCCCCAGAATTGCAGTGCATGTTTGTGTGTGCATGTGTGTATGAGTGTGTGTGTGTGCATGTATGTATGAGTGAGTGTGTGTGTGTGTATGAGTGTGTGTATGAGTGTGTGTGTATGAGTGTGTGAGTGTGTGTATGAGTGTGAGTGTGTATGAATGTGTGTGTGTGTGTATGAGTGTGTGTGTGAGTGTGTGTGTCTGTGAGTGTGTATATGAGTGTGTGTGTGTGTGTGTGAGAGTATGATTGTGTGTGTGCTAGATGAGGCGGATTTAGTGTCACAGGTCTAGCCTGCTTTAGAGGGGAGCCCTACAGCCAGCTGCTCCCAAGCTCAACACCATCTGGAGAGCGGAGTGAGGACCCCTGGGAAATGGGGCTGTTCCGGCGCCCTGCTCTTCAGGTCTGGCGGCTCGTGTGGAGGCCCTGGGCTGAAGTGACCCCTGTCCTACAGGCGGTGGGGAAGGCCCAGTGCCCACGGTGTGTGAGTCCTGAGAGGGCTACAAAGGGCTCTGAGTGTGGCCCATCATTATCCTAAAGAACACTTGATTGCTGTAGGAAGGGGCTGACGAGAGGTTCTGAGGGTGACCCTGACCTCCCGCTGTTCCTGTTGGGCGAAGGCTATGTGTGCACACACGTGTGTGTATACGTGTATGTGTGTGGTGCCTGTGTGCGTGTAGAGAGTGGAGCACATAGGCATGGTGGCCCTGAGAGAGAGAGGGCCCTAGAGACAGAAAGGCCTGGGGTTGAGGGCGGGGGAGCAGGCCTATTTTTATTATCGGTCAGTCTCCAGGACGTGAGGGAGGGCTGTTCTCTCTCTGACACTGGCTGTCAGCCTGTGGCCAGACGGCCCAGCTTGGCTGGGGAACAATGGGGCTCTCTTCTCTCCCCTCCGCCCAGCTTCATCTCCCCTCCCATAGGGAAAGACAAGAGAGAGGGAACATGGCTCTCCGGGCACTGAGGGGCAGATCTGGGCCTGCCAAGGGGGACAACAGTGAGACACTGTGTTCAAAGAATGTGAGAGGCCCTGGCTGGGCACTGGTGCCGTGGGGCGCTCTGCGGGGGAGGGGCTGTCCCGTGGGAGTGGAATGTGGGGTCTTCCCCTCCTGTAGAGGGAGGCTCCCCTGCAGCGCCCTCTCTCTTTGGAGGTCATTCTGGTTGTCCCTCTGCCTCTGGACAGACCACGCTCCATGTGCTGCTCTGGTGGCACTAGAGAGGGGCCGGGAAGAGGGGAGATGGCCTTCAGGTGTCCAACAGCCTTCTGTGAGGGTCCGCCCTCCACAGTTGGTAAGCCCCTCCAGCAGCCCAGCCTCCCTCCAGCCATTGCAACCACCTGAACATGGAGGTTGTCACGGGCACACTGGGGCGAAGGTTCTTTGTTCCTCTGGGAAATTCAGTGCCTCCAACAGACCCACTTTCAAGGGCAGACATCAGATCCTACACAGGGAAACGGGCCACTCCTCACCAAGGCACAGGGATCTGCCAGGAAGAGGCTGCGGGGCTGGGCCAGCCGGAACTGAAACCAGCCCTAATGCATTTCTGTTAACCTTGGGGCTGAACTCAGTTCCAAACCCCAAGAGCCTTTTCCAAATGGGCCTCCTTTGTCACAATTATTATTAGAAAATCAATGGCTATGTCTGTTTCTCTCTAATGTTTTTGCCAGGAATGAAACCAGCAGTAGTTCTGAACCAAGCGCCCAGGAAGGCTGAGAGGAAGGGGGCTCGGAGGGAGAGAGAGAAGTGCAGCTGAGGCTAGGGGCGCCCGCAGGCATGGTGGGGGGTGCAGGTGGCTGCTCTGACGGCCGAGGGCCCGGTATGCAATGGGGTCCCTGTGCGCTGCTCAAGACTTTTGGAGATGCACCCCATCTTTCATCTGGCCCCTGGTTAGGATGATGTGAGCCCCAAGTTTCTATTCTGAAAGTCAGGGCACTTCAAAGCGAGGAGCTTGTTTTCTTTAAATAAAAGTTTGTGAGTCGAGATTACAGTCCCCATTTGGGCTCTTTTCTCTTAGTTGAGATGGCAGGCAGGCTGCCCCCTAAGGATAAATAGCTCCACGTGGAGACTCGAAACACCACCGGGTACCTTCTGCATTTGTAAGTGTGTGTGCCAGTCTGGCGGCTCTCCAGACGGGGCCCCTAACTATGGGCAAGTATGAATGTGTGTGTCGGAGTGTGTCTGTGTGTGTGTGTGTATGTGCCCGTCCCTGGAGTTGGCAGCAGGCAGCCTGCTATTCATGGCAAGTAGGAAGGCTTCCCAGCATGTGCTTCTCATGGCAGCCTCAGCGACCGTGCCAGACGGGAGCTGGGAGGCCGCCCGTGGTGTGCAGACCCCACTCTGGGTGGTAGATGATTCGGTCTGAAGGAGGGTGATTACTGCTTGGCTGCACCGGCACATTCCTAGGGGCCAGCAGTATATGCGTGTGTGCGGTGCATGTACATGTATGTGTGCGTACGTGTATGTGTGAGTGCATGTGTGCCATGGGACAGGGTTCCCAGGTGTGCTGGCATGGGGCTGGTGTAGCCAGGGTCTCAGTCCCATGTGACCTTTGGTAAGTCCCAGCACCTCCCTGCTCTTGGGTGGGGGTGAGGGCAGGGCTGAGAGCTGGCACGAGCTGATCAGGACTAGGAGCCTGAGTCTTGGTCTCTGGGACCCGGGGGTAGGGGGGGAGGGTAAGTTTTCTAGGATTCTGAAGCCAGCTCAGTGAGGCAATGTGTTCCGTGCCACAGCCCAGCTGTGGGAAGAGAGAGTGGGAAGGAAGGAGGGTGGGGTTAACAACATCCCCAGGCCCAAGCAATGGAAGGAAGGACAGAAAAGCAGATGGAGCTCATGACTCCAGCTCTGCAGGCTATTCTGTGGGAAGGGGCAGGGTAGGACCCTGGACCATTTTGGGGGCAAGAAAGGGGTGGGTAGCCAAGGACGGGCATAAGGGAAGTTGGTAAGAGGTTTCAGAAGTGCACTGGATGAGGTTGGGGAACCCCGGAGAAGGTCAGCAATATTCCAGGGGCCAGTTTGGGCTGGAGACTTTATAACAAGACTTAGTCATTTCTTTGTTCCTTCTTGGGAGCACCATTTGCAAGATGATGCATTATGCACTCTTTCCAAAAGTTCTCCCCCATGGGCCTGATGTTGCTTGTTGGTTGATCAGTCGCCTTGGAGACTGTCTCTCCTCCCTCCACCTTCCCTCATTTGCCTGGAAGCTCTGGCCCTCTGCCTCCAGGCCTTGGAAGGAGTTGACATCTGTTTCTTGTATCAGTCCTTTGTGTTCTGGGCCCCAACCCTGTGCGGACTAGATTCCTGGTGAAGGCCAGCCCAACTTAAGCAGGTCCCCCGCCCTGCAGAGAAACCCAGGGTGTGGGCAGAGGGAGGCAGGGGGAGGTGCAGAGGGAGGCAGGCCCAGCTCCAGCATGGCCCCTGAGTGTGAACTGTCTCCTCTGGGGGAATCAGGCCCCATCGATCCTTTCTCATACAATATGCTCATGGCCCTCTCTGCCCTGCCGTTCCTCCCAGGGGTGCAGGCTCGGGAGAAGCAGCCTGCAGAGCCCCCAGCCCCTCTCCGGAGGCGGGCAGCCAGCGATGGACAGTATGAAAACCAGTCTCCAGAACCCTCATCCCCCCGGAGTCCTGGGGTGCGCTCCCCAGTTCAGTGTGTGTCCCCGGAGCTGGCTCTCACAATTGCTCTCAATCCTGGAGGGCGGCCCAAAGAGGTGAGTCCTTAGACCACATGCTGGGGCCACAGAAGGTAGCAGAGCCCATCTGAATGCCCCAGCAACATGATGGTCCACTGGGCAGCATGGACCTGTCAGTAACCTAGTAATTGTTTTCCTCTCCGCATCCTCACCCAAGGCTTCAGCATGTGGAACCTGGAGCTCATTTCCTTCCCTAAATAGCTTTTATGTCCTCGTGTCTTCCATTAACATTGAGATTGAGTTCCCTTCTTGACTCCTAAAGAGCTCCCTGAGCAGTTGGTAAGAATCTGGGTGTGACACAGCGACCACAGTCTGTAAACTTCAAACCAGATCATAGAGTCTGACAAAGTGTTTTTGAGCCCTTTCTAGGTATAGGATTTTCTCTGGAGATCTAACTTCAATGCTGAAACCTTTGCATTGCTGAGACATTTCAGTGGTTTGAGGCATTGGGTCTTAAACTTCAATGTGCATAATAATCACCGGGAGTTTGTTAAAATGTAGATTCCCGAATCCACCTCCAGAGGTTCCAGCATGTTAGCTCTGGGATGGGGAACCTGCATTCTAAACGTGCACTCTGGAAGGTTCTGATGCGAGTAGTCCATGTCCGATAGAATCCAGGCTGAGTCATTCTGGACATGAATGGCTTTTGGACATCTTTTCTTTCCTGCCTTCCGCTAGGACCCATGTCCCCTGCCCCCAGCCCTTCACTTTGGCCCTGTTTGAAATATTTCCAAAGCAGGTGCTCCTGAAGTCCGCCTTGCCTTACAAATGGCCTGGAAAAATAACCACTTTCCGTTCTCTTGGCTACAAGGAGTTGTAGGGGCCATAAATATGGGCAGCATCTGCCTTTGATCTCTGTTCACCTGGCAGGGGTGGAGGGTCGGGTTGGCGAGGGGCTTTGCGGCCTGGTTAACTGGGAAACACCTCCTTCTCAAGGTTATGGCCACTAATGTACCCCCTGTCCTCCCCTTGTTTTTCTCCTGCAGCCCCACTTGCACAGCTACAAAGAGGCCTTTGAGGAGATGGAGGGAACCGCTCCATCCAGTCCACCGCCCAGTGGGGGTAAGAGCTCCCCACTAAGCCTGTCTTCCTTGGGTCCCCTTGGGCCCCTCTCAACCCCTGCCTGTGTAAGCACCCCAGGTTTGGGGTGGGGGGTGCTGGCAAAGTTGAGCAGAGCCACAGTCTGTCCCTAATCACCCTGTGGCTCATTTCACTTCACCTTCCACCCCCATTTCCCTTCTTTTCTGTGGTCCACACCCCACATCTACAGAGACAGTAGCGACGTCTTAGGGTCCCACTGACTGACATTGGGGCCCCTGGGCTCCTGGGTGTGGAGTTTTTCTAGACGTTGAGACTTTGCATCCTTCATACAAAACATCCCGTATCCTAAAGTGACTCTTTGTGACAAGCAAGACAACCCTTAACCTTCTTGCTTCTAATGCCCATTTCTGTGTGCGTCTGGGCCGGTCATTCAGTGTCTGTCAAGGAAAGACAGGCCCCGCATGCTCAGGCTTACTGAGTCCCATCTCTCCCATCCTTGCCTTCAGGCGGGAGCATTTAGTCTGCACCCCCGATGCACTCACCAAAGAGGCAAATCCCCAAAGGTCAGAGGGGTTTCCACCCAAAGAGAAGGCTGGATGAGCACAGGAGTGGGACAGTGCTCCTTTTTATGGTGGAAGAGACCGTGCAGAGGAGCTTGGAGAAGCGCTTTGTGGGAAAGCAGTGAAGGAACAACACTGGGCTGTGAAGGCTCCAGGGTTCCCGGGAGAGGCCTGGGTTGGCAGAGGAGGGGAGACTGGTGTTGCTCTGGGATCAGGTTGGCTGGGCTGGGCCCAAGCTATCTATGCATTTGCCCCGTGAGAGGGGAGGGGTGTGAGGAGGAGAGCTGGGTGGGCCCTGTGTTCTCCTGGTGGCTGACACCAGAACCAGGCCCTTGCTCCAGTAGAACTTGTGTCGCCTGCTATCTGGGGCATGCGGGAGGCTGACGTCATGACTGGAGGCCATGGCTCTCCCTAGAGCAATGCTGTCCAAAGGAAATAAGACACGAGCCACGTTTGTTCTTTAAACATTTCAAGTAGCCACATTTAAAAAACATATCGAGAAACTGGAGAAATTAAATTTAATGATCTTTTTTATTTAACCCCAAGTATTCAAAATATTATCATCTCAACAGGTAAATCACTATAAAAATAGTAATGAGGTATTTTTCAATCTCTAAAAAATATAAAAAGAAACCAGTGAAATGAATTTTAATAATAGATTTTATTTAACCCCAGCGATCTAAAATATTATCATTTCAACATGGAATGGTAAATATTGAGATATTTTGTGCTCCTGTTTCACACCAAATCTTTGAAATCTGTGTGTTACAGCTCTCGGTTCAGACTGGTCACATTGCAAGTTCTCCGTAGCCCCATGTGGCTCATGGCGACCCTATTGGACAGTACAAGCCTTGGGCAATCTACTCAAGAGGCAGCTCTGTGGCCTTTTATGACTCCGTGGAGTCTCTCCCTGGCCTTACCCTTCACCTTCACACCTACTCTAATTCCCTATCAGTCCAAATAGCCAAGATCTTGGCCATCCTCCGTTTGGGACGGAAGCCCTGTAGGCTGAGCTTGGGTTGGGTTTTACTACTTGTTCACGCTCCCCGTTTTTCTCTTTCTCCCCTTGGTCAGTCCTGGGTGCCCTGGAGCGGGAGGGGAGAGTAAGTCAGAGGTTTCATCCATGCACAGGGCTGGGAGAGAGGGCAGAGGCGGAGAAATGCAAGGAATTCTCCCTGAAGCAAAAGCTTTGCCTGGCTTTAGGGCCACCCACTCGTCCGCCTCAGAGAAGGGCCAGGTCCTGCAGGCTGGGGACATGAGCAAGTAGGGAGCTGGAGATGCATGAGGGGAAACGAGAGAAGCCTCCCACACTTGGGGCCTGGAGAGCCTTCATGGTTCTTCGTGGCCTCTGAAGTTGGGCATTGAAATCCATTGTCTGAAAAACATTAATATGTGCTGATAAGTGTCTATGGCAAGATACTTCTGTGTATGTGTGTAAAGGGAGAGAGAGGGACCAAAAGACACCACGCCTAGACCTACCCAATGCCCGGCTGTGTGTTTGTACACAGTTGTCCCCTCTGCTGTATTTATCTTTTGGGCATCTGAGGACAAAGTGAGGTGGAGGGCAGGAGTGGGCTACCCACTGGCGCCCTGTGATGTCTCACTATGCTCACAGACACGTATCTACTCACCTGCAAACATATAGAAGTTATTTAGGTACTTTGCCTTGAGAGATTATATTTTTTGTTGGTTTCCTGTAGGCTTACTGTTTTTTGGGGAATGTAGATGGGTCAGAGTTAGTTCTAGATCTGCTATGCTGGATAGCTGAGGGCCACAGCTAGTCTGTTGAGGCTGTGGGTGCGGGGCAGGCAGCCTCGGCTGGCGGATCTGTGTGGCTGCGTGTCCTCAGAGCTCATGTTTTCTGCAGGCTCCTGATGACCGGGATAGCAGAAAGAGAGCTCTTTTTTTTTGCTTCTCCTTGGAGATGTGTTAGGATACATGGCAGCCGCTATTGAAAAATCTCGTGACTGGGTGTAACAATCTCTCTGTAGATCAGCTTAGAGTCTGGCCTCTTCCTTGGCTGGTCGGACAAAGCCTGGCAGCCCTTTCTGACCTTGTGTGTTATGTGACACTTCTGACCTGGACATGTGGCTTGGGAGGGACCTGAGGTTAGTGCAGGGAGTTGGTGCTCTGGCCCGAGGATTACGGAGATTGGGCTTCTCCCTCTTCTAGAACACTGAGGTTTTGGGGAATAGAGGGCCTCATGCTGGGAAATTCTGCCTGGAGTGTGCAAGGGACACGCTTGGTTGCGAGTCAAAGACCTTTGGCTGCCGCTGGCCTGGGCTCTCAGGGTTGGCATGGTTCCACTGACCCCTTCTCCTCCATCTGTCCATGACAGGATGTGCCCTCTGGATGCTCCATTTTCTTTTGTTCTCTAAGTCCATCTAAGTGCCTGGCTTAGAAAGACTATATGTGGGGGGAGAGGAGGAGGAAGAGGGAATAACATATGGGAAAAATCAGAGATAGCCAAAGAAACCTGCATGTATGTTAAACCATGGCATGTAAAGGGACTGTAGTGAAGAAACTAAGGGCCTAGGGAAAGGAAGGATTTTCTCAAGGTGGAGAGGCAAGGCCTGGACAAGGACACCATATCCCGACTCAGTTTACCTTCAAACTGCAGAGAAACACCCAGACAGGGAAGGGCAGTGGAGCCACAGCTGTGCGCTCCTGGGCTGGGACTGGTTCCTCTGTTCCCGCTCCTGTGGCCCATTCCTCCCCAATGAGCCCTCACCAATGGGTACCCTCCCTCCTGCCCCCTCCCCTACACCTCCCGACTCACTCCCCATGCCTCCCCTCTTCTTTCCCACACAGTGCGCTCCCCTCCAGGTCTGGCCAAGACACCCCTGTCTGCTCTGGGCCTGAAACCCCACAACCCAGCAGATATCCTGTTGCATCCCAAGGGCGGTGAGTGGCTGTGGCTGGAAGGGAGGCGGCGGGGAGGCCAGAGGGAGGAGTGGGGACTTGGAGGACCCCTGTGGTCCTGGGCGGGGCCCAGAGGTGGTGGGTTATCCAGACCTTCCTGGAAACAAGTTGGCAGCTTGGGTTGTGCCCACGCTGAGACCCAGATTGAGGAGGGAGATCCCTTTGCAGCCTTCCTGCCCATTGACTTGTGGGGTCAACACCACTCCCAGCGTCCTCTGACTTGGGGATTTGAGGCCTGGCCTTGGTTTCCTTGGAGTTGGTCAGCTCTCTGCCAGAAGCCAGGCTGCCCCGTGCCCTGGTGTTCAGACACTCGTGTACGCATACACATGTGCACACACATGCAGGCATGCCCACACACACTCATACCAGGCTCATGCCTCCCACTTCCTCGTCACATCTCCCCGCTCCTCTCCTTCCTGTGGGGGAAGGAGAAAGTGGGGGCCCTGGGCCCTCAGTGGCCATTTCCAGCACGCTGAGTCCAGAACTTGCTCCCTAGACTCGGATGTTAGGGCTGGGCTGGGACTCTGGGGCCAACGTGGCTTCTTTTCCTTAGTCACCAGAAGACTGATCCTGCCAGGTAGGAGCGCAATGGCATGTGTGTGTGACCCACAGACACACGGCCTGTCACAGCCTCACACTCAGGAGGTTCTGCATGGCCAGGGACACAGTCACAGGAGAAGAGGGGGTGGGGCGGCCTCTCACCAGGCCAGGACACTCCTGCTTGAGACCCAGCCTGAGAGAACCCTGGGCAGCGGCTGTGACAGGGATGGCTTGGACTTAGAGCCATGGGGGCCGGGCCTGCAGCTCCTGGGAGCCAGGCCCTCTTTACACTGTGTGCCCTGAGCACCTTGCCACCACGCCCAGGCGCCTTGGAACCCGGGGTCCTGTCAGGGTGGACCTCACCCCTCCCCTCGGGGCACTTCTGTGGAGAGTCACCGCTGCCCTAGCCTCACCCCTGCTTTCCCACCTCCCTTTTCTCAGCTAATTCTCTCTCAAGAAGTAATCTCTGTTAATTGATCTTTCTCTCCCTTTTGCTCTCCCTCTCCTCTTCATCGCCTGCCTCTCTTTCCTCCCACCTCTCTTCTCATCTTCCCCAGAGGAGGATGGGGGGCAGGAGGTGATGGAGCCGTCGGGAGGTAAGTGCTGGCTTGCTGTGTGCTGCTTCCCGCTGTCTGGGTCTGGGAATGGCTTTTCATACAGAGCTGGCTGGCTGGCCAGGGGCAGCCCTTTGCTGACCACGTCTCAAGGGACCAGGCACATAGCCTCCTGGTCCCTACCCCCTGGTGATGAGCTGTCCCCCAGAAACCACCTGAGCCCTGACTGAGGAGCTCGTGGCTCGGGTTCAGGCACGGCCAGTGCCTTGCTGACAAAACACCCCCTGTCGCTGCCACCCCAGTGGCATTTCTGTCAGCCTTCTGGGGTACAGCAAGCCGCTTTGGAGTGCGAGGGGACTCACACAGGGCAGGGGCTCATTATTCCATTTCCTGGGTGTACTCCGCATGCAGAGCTCGGAACGGGTTTCAGCCTTCGTACTACTGACATTGGGGGCCGGATGATTCTTAGTTGTGGGGCTGCCCTGTGCATTGTGGGATGTTTAGAAGCATCCCTGGCCTCTGCCTGATGCCAGTAGCACCCACGTACTCATGATAATTAAAATGTCTCCAACATTGCAAGTGTCCCCTAAGGGGACAGTCACCCCTTGGAACCACTGTCTTAGAGCCATGAGTTGACTTCTTGAAGCTCTTGCCTGGTTTCTTATCAATACAGATGATAGGAGGTCTGTTTTTCTGGGATTTTGATGCCTTTGGGGATTTCAGAAAAGCTATGGACTCACCCCTGTGCATCTGGATACCATACACATAATGTTGGCGGTTTCAAGGCGTTAGCGTGTCTGTGTCTCCGCCTAACCCCTAATTTAGATGAACTCCACATTGTACATGGGGAAGCAGAAAGGGGATGCAGTCTGGTTGAAAGCCTTTACGTTATTAGGAACAGAGTTCAAATGATGACTCAGCAGCAGGTGAAACACAGGGGGGTGCTAGCCTGGGTGGCCTGGGTGTGGTTTGGTGGCACCTGGTGTGGTCAGGCCATCTCCACCAGGGCGGCTTAGATGAGTGTAGAAGCACCTTCCAGCTTGACATGTTAGATGTTCTGACTTCCCACTGGGACCCTAGGTCCCTGTGGCCTAGTTTTCTTAAACCCACTTCTGCTTTCCTTTGCACTTACCGCCTTGATACTCTACCCCCAAAGAGGGCATGTGCTGTGCTGCTCTGAATCTGCCATCCCCCAGGCAAGATGGCTAGAGATTCCATAAAGTTTTGCCCACTTTTAGCCTGAGTTTGGACAACCACGCCAGGCTGCCTGGAGGTTGCAGAACAAGGCACCCCAGCAACCGATCCCAGAGCGGGGTGAGCTGCAGCTTGCTCCTGGCGGCTGGTTCCCGACAGGCAGGGACGCTGGGACAAGAGTGTAGAGTAAGCTTGGCCCCGGAGCCAGCGTCCGTGTCTTTCAGATGCCCACCCACGCTCTCCTCGTGGTTGCTGACTCCAACAGACTGGTGGGCCCTCAAGCCCTCTCCCGTGGGAAGGTTTGAGGGGGACTCTCCCACAGGCTGACAGGCCCTGGCTCTTTTCCACTCTGGGATGACCTTTTAGAGGAGTGAGTATCTAAAATACCGAGCTGAGACCTGCCCATTGTCCACATGCCTGACTCTCACCTACAAGGCCTCCAGTCCCCCCTCCCCTGCTACCATCTGTCCTTAAGCCACAGAGTTAGGAGGGGAAGGTTCTTAGGGATCAGCCCCGCCGCACCCATCATTTCACAGCTGTGGAGCTGAGGTCCTGCTTGTGGGGGAGGGTGGGGGCATCTGCCCCAGGCCACAGTTAGGAGGCAGTGGGGCTGAGAGTGGAAATATCTCCTGTCTCCTAGTCAAGTGGCCATTTCAAAGCCCTCCTCCTGCATCCAGGCACGGCGCCCTGGGAGTGCAGCGTGGGGGTTGGAATTGCTGCCATGGCCTGAGAAGTGGGGTGGGTCGGGCAGGGAGCTAGGCTGTGGGCAGCCAGTTTCATTTTTCCTGACTCATGTACTGCCTCCCGGTCAGACGAAAGCACATTCCTTGCTGACCCTCTGAAGCTCTGCTTTCCCTGCTGACACTTTGATGGGGGAAAAAAATGCCTGTGAGAAAAGTGGTCAGAGGCAGAATTACTCAGCCAGGGGAAAGAAAGACTTCAGGGGACTCTGCTCCGTTCAAGGCACCATGCTAAATGCTCCTATTAATTTATCCTGCCATTCATTGATTCAGTTAGTCAATACATATTTTGTGTGCTTACTATGGGACAGGCCCTGTGCCAGGCTTCGAGGATATAGTGGCTCCTAATCCTCATGGAGCATATGCATGAACAGGAGCCAGAATTAAATGATCACTCAGAATTACATACCGAGGTCAGTGCTCTGAAGGGAAGGGATGAAGTTTTATGTGACCTTACAGCAAAGACCCTGCTCTTGGCTGAAGAAGTGAGATGTGAGAGTGAGTGACATTAACTTGGTGGAACTGGGATGGGAGGAGAGCATTCCACGTAGAGGCAAAGGGCATGTGCAAAGGCCCTGGGGTGGGCGTCAACAGCATGTTTTTTGTAGGAACTACAAAGTCAGTGAGGCTGAGAGCAAGGGGGAGCTGCAGGCTGGAATTAGGGGATACTAGGGGGACTGTGGTATAGAGTGGGGTTCAACAGGCAGGGACAAGACTATGTGGGGTCACTTCACATCTTGTTTGATAATCACAGAAGCACTGAGAAGAAGGTGCTAGGAACCCCATTTTACAGGTGAGGAGATGACATTTGGGGATGTTAAATGACTTGTCTAGGCCCACACATCAGTCAGGCACAGCTGAGATCCTACATTGGATCAGCATGTGGATGATGTCCCTTTCCATGTGGTTGCCATGGGCACAACCTCTGAACATAAACAGTGACTTTACTGGGCATGGGGACTGGGTACTCTTTCATGAAGAAAGGAGAGGAAGAAAGCCTTTAGCAATAAAGACGTGAGGCCAACATCCAGAATATATACTCAGTGACACAGGGAAGAAATATATACTCAGTGACACAGGGAGGAAAGGGAAAGGGGGCGTTCACGTTAGGTTCTGCTCCTCCAGAGGATTAGAGGGCACCGATTTTGCATAAAGGAAGACACATGGGTCTAGAAATGTCCCCTCCTGGGATTCTTCCTGCTCTGAATCCTTGGTGCTGGGTGTTCTGTGGCACCTGGGATTTTAGGGCAGGGCTGTGGGATGCAGACTTATTGAGCACCTACTATGTGCCAGGTCCTGTCCGAGGCACTGAGGGTATAAAGACAAGTGAGATTTCAGCATCAGGTGGGATGCTGAGTGGGGTAGGACTGGGGTGTAATGGGAGCTCAGAGGAGTAGCATGTGGCCCAATCGAAAAGGTCTGAAATTCTGACTTTTGAGCTTCTGGATTGGGACTCGGGGGTCTCTTTACTTCCTCCCTCTCCCCCACCCACAAGTCTTCATTTACTTGGAGTGGACAGGCGCCCTCCTGTCCAGGCAAAGAGCCTCTCCTGGGAGGCAGAGAATGCACTTTAGGGTGTGGGTAAAGAGGCGACAGTCCCCCAGCCTGGTGGGGCCAAGTCTCTCTTGGGACTCCAGCTGCTCTCAGCCGCCAACAGCCACTTGGAATGGGTTTGGGCTCTTGGAATGTTCTACATGAAGCACCCTCCCTGGCCCCACCTCTCCCCCCTGCTGCCCAACCCTGTTGCCTCTGGGTGCAGCTGCCCCAGGATTGGAGGAGAGAAGGGAAGCAGCAGGAGAGAGGGTGGAGGGAGGCAGGCGCAGGCCCAGTTGGGGCTTAGGCCCGGCAGGGGCACAGGCCAGCAATGGTGGTGCAGAGTGTAAACAGCTGATTGGAGTCACCAAGAAAGAATTAGAAGGAACTCCTGTCACTTGATCCTGGCTGGGCAGGTGCGTATTCTCATTCCCATTTTACAGATGAGGAAACGGAGTCCCAGAAAGGGTCAGCAGCCTCTCCCAGGTCACCCATACAACAAGTGAGCCCATGCAGTAGTCGTGGCTGAGTGGTTAAGGCAGTTGGACTAGAAAAATGGGAGCCCACAAGTTGTACATGGTACTGAGGTGGGGTGGGGCAGGAATAGACAGGAAAAGGAGGAATTTTCAGTATAGAAATCTGCATCTGAAAACTTGGAAAAACTGAGTTTTTGGCCTAAAAGGTTGGTTTTGAATAGTTCTTGAGATGGACTCAGAAAATCAAATAACTTCCTCAAGTCCCTCTTGCTCTGGGTTCCTGAGGAGCAGAGATTGAGCAAAGGGACTTCACCCAGGTCTACATGGACCCGGGGGCCATTGCTGGTGGGAGAAGAGCGCACGCTTCAGAGGTCATGTGGGTTTTAGCTTGAGCTTTGCGGTCAACAAGACTTCCAGGGAATGAGAAAAATGAATGTGTGCCTCTTAGATCTTAGTTATGACGCACCTTCGTCTGGGTAGGGCTGGAGGGTAGATCATGCATCTGCTAGTTTGTGGGACAGAGACGTATCTAGGGCCTACTAGGTGTCAGGCACTGCACAAGGGGGCGGATGGATCCTCCTGCCGTCTCTGGGTGGGAGAGAAGTGTGCCGAGTGCTGTGGGGACCCTGGTGAGGCTGGGAGCCTGGAAGGGTTCAGGAGGAATTTTCAGAAAGAGTGACCTCAGGCAGTGAGGAATGGTGGGGAGGGTGTGAGGCCCTCTTCTGCCAAGCTGGGTTACCCCAGGACACAGAGCCAGCCTCCAAGGCTAAAGATACACTGAAATTATCAGCTCCCCAATTTTCAGCTGGCCATATGTGCAGTGGGCCCGAGAGCAGGCTCTGGGCCAGACCACCTGGTTCCCACTGCCTCTGTATGACTTGGGCAAGATACTTACATTCCCCAAATCCTACTTTCTTCATATATTGTTTGTTATTATTATTATTATTATTATTATTATTATTTTGTTAATCCTCTCTGGAGGATATTTCTTGAATAATTTTTAGAGAGAGTGGAAGGGGGGGGAAGAGAGAGAGACATCAATGTAAGAGAGACACATTGATTGGTTGCCTCATGCATGTGCTGCCTCATGCATGTGCCCCAGTGGGGATTGAACATGCAACCCAGGTACATGCTGTTGACCCGAAATCGAACCCGTGACCCTTCAGTGTGTGGACCAACGCTCTAACCACTGAGAAACACCAGCCAGGGCTATTTTTATCATTATGAATAGCCCTGTGGAGTTGACTCTTCTCTGGGTGATGGGTTGGAGTTCTGGGTAGCAGCCAGTTCTGGGTGCCCCCATGAGACTGTGGCCCCTCTCTAGGCCACCCTGAGCCATCAATGAGATCAGGAGGCCGTGGTGCTAGTATCCACAACCACTAATTGGCTGTGTTCTGGGACAAATCGCTACACCTCTCTGGGCTGAGGAGATGGGTTAGACCAGAGGTAAGCAAACTTGGTCAAATCTGGTCCACCATCTATTTTTGTAAGACAGTTTTATTGCAACTCAGACACACTCATTGGTTTATGTGCTGTTGCCACAGCTGTTCTCACTCTGCAATAATGAATTGAGTAGTTGTGTCAGAGGCTGTCCGACCACCAAGCCTAACATTTACTACCAGGTCCTTTATAAGAAAGTGCGCCTGTCCCGGGTCAGAAGATCTCTGTGGCATCTCCTGGTTCCAGTAGGGCCTTGGGCACAGATGGCACAGCACCAGTGCCTTGGGAATGGATGTGGCCTGGGGCTTCTGTGAAGTGGGCAGGTGGCCTGGGCTGGTTGAGCGGGGTCTTGAGGATGCCTTGCTGACCTCTGCCCACATGGACTCTAGCTTTGAGTGCTGAGGTGGCTGAGGCTACATCACCCTGCACCCCGTACCTGGAATAGATTGCTCCGAGCTGTCCCTTTGCAGACATCCTGCCCCACCCCCATCCACTGCCCCTGCTGTTGGTTGGAGGGAACTCTGTGAAAACTAGGCCCTGCTGGCAGCCTCTGGCTGGAGTTGCCCACAGGGCTCCCAGACCCTGGGCCTGGATGCATTGTCAGATCTTGAGGTCACTTCAGAAGCCACGCCCAGGAGCCCCTAACGCCGTGGTGATGAGGCTCCTTCCAAAGTAGTGTTTTCTTTGGGCCAAGGGAAGGGCTGTTCTGACTCAGTGATCAGCACAGTCCTGGCCACAAAGGCACCGGGGCCTGGCCAGCCGGCGTGCACAGGTTCTTCGGTTCCTCGGGCTAGTTTCAGCAGATGCCAGCACTGTGGGCAGAGGGTGGGTCTGTGCTCAGTCACGTCCCTCCTGAGGGAGATGGGACCCCGTGCCAGGTTTGGAGGTGGAGGATGTCATCCATCCTTCATCAGGTCCCTGGAGAAGCCCAGGGCGTCCTGCTGCTTCTCCCTGCTTAATGTCGAGTTAGTTTGGGGCTGGCCTCAGAGGGGGGACTTGGACGAACCCTGGCCAGGCCTCCCGACATTTCACTCTCCAGGCTTCAAGGTCCTCATCTGTGAGATGACCTTTCTGGCCCCTGTCCCTCCACCCCCTTCCTCTTAGGATATTCTGAACACCACGTGGGGATGATGGTGTCAGCCTCGGGAGGAATGCGAAGTGTGTCAGGCAGGAGGCTGGGTGTGCTTGGCATGAAGGGGCTGGGCGTGACTCACCGGCGCAGGCCTGCTGCTAGGACAGCAAGCCCGTCTCAGGATCCTGGGTGTGGGGTGAAGCCTGTGTAAGCCCTGGTGCTGTCCAGATAGGGGCAAGGCCGACTGGAGCTCTAGGTCCACAGAGAGCCCAGACTCCAACGGTGCCTGGAGTACCTAGAAGGGCCTGGGGGTTGGGAGCAGAGTCGTGAAAGAAAAGATGCAGCTGAGAGGGATGCCAGCTGGGATGGACATCCTGGCTCTGGGAGGGAAGATTCTGAGGTGGCCGCATTGGGAGGCAGAGCTGGGGTCCCTTTCCTGGGAGGTCTGAGCGAGGCCATGGAAAGGTTCTGTGGGGCTCCCACAGCTTCTCCAAGATGCGGAAGAGGGGCGGGCATGGGCCGGCAGGAGCCCCAGAAGTGCCCTTTGTGTGCTTGGCTGTCCCCAAGGCTGGACTCTGGAGAGGTGGGCGCCCTGGCAGTTTGGATGGGGTCCCCATGGCACCCTATGGATCTGTGCTCAGTCTCTGTCTCCTTGCTGCTTCCAGAGCCCCGGAGCTACGTCGAGTCGGTGGTGCGGACAGCAGTGGCTGGGCCCCGATCTCAGGACCCTGAGCCCAAGAGCTTTAGCGCCCCAGCTGCCCAGGCCTATGGCCACGACACACCCCTGAGGAACGGGACCCTGGGCGGCTCCTTTGTCTCCCCTAGCCCCCTCTCCACCAGCAGCCCCATCCTCAGCGCTGACAGGTAAGTGGGGAGGAAGAGCATGTGGGGGGTGAGAATCCAGGCCTGGGCCAGCGTGGGTAGGCCTCTTGGGTCTGTTCAGGGTGTGGACAGGCAGAAATAACATCCAGATGCTGTCCCTGGGAAACCAGCTCCTCAGGGCACCTTGAGAGAGCATCCCCCGAGTGCCACATCCGTGGGCAGCTATAATCCCCAGGCTGAGCTCAATCCCACCACCCAGAACTGTGCTGGAAGGGATGGGGGTGTGAAGGTGAACCAGGCGGGGTCGCTCCCCCAAGGTTAAAACCCAGCAGCAGCCATCGCTAGGTAGAGCATGCTTCCTGTGGCCAGGCCCTTGGCTAAATGTGTCCTGTGGCTATTTTATTTAATCTTCACAGCGATCCTATGAGGTAAGTACTATTATCACTCCCACTTTCCAGACGAGGAAACTGAGGCACAGAGCGGTGAAGTAGCTTGCTCACAGTCCTGCAGCTCAGCAGTAGCAGAAATAGGATTCAGACCCAAGGCCTCTGGTTGGGAGCCCACGTCTCTGCCTCCCGACCAGACCTGGGTACGGTGCCCATCAGTCAGATGTGCCCAAAGCAGGCGCATAAGTAAAGTTCTCAGAGCCCAGAGCAGGGGGCCATGACTCCTGACTAGGGGTGCAGGGAGGATTTCTGGGGCTGGATGAGCATGGTGTTAAAAGGTGAGGCGGGAGGGAGAGGGCTTTTCTAGAAGGACGGCACAGCCAGAATTCTTAGAATTCTAAGAATTCTGAACCCTCGAGCCCAGCATGCCCCACCCTCAGTCCACCTTGCCCCTCCAGTCTCCTGCTGGGGCAGACGGCTCCATTTCTCGGGCGGTCTGCCTTGGGCAGAGGTATGGTCTTCTTTGAAAGGAAGGGGGGGGCGTCTTCCTCACCTCAGCCACTGTTGCTGGCATTCGGAGAGCCCTGCCATTAGGAAGTTTCCACTCACATGCCTCCGGCTGTGATCTTGGCTCTTGTCGGGGCTCAGGAAGCTAGCGTTTTCCCTCTGGGATTGATCTTCCAAAACTCCTGTCCCACTCAGCCTGACACATCCTCCCCGCCTCAGAATACAGGTTATTCCTTCCAGAAGTTGGGAGGGAAACTTCTGAGGTGGCCGCATTGGGAGGCAGAGCTTGGGTCTCTGCTTCTTTCTTCCAATCTGGCCCCTTCTGTGATGGGAGGTAGACTTTGTCCTGGTCTGACCCCTGACTTCACCCGGCCCTTGGCTCTTGCCTGGCCCTCCACCTCACATCACCCAGGAGACCTGAGCTTATCCGACCGGTTCACAGTGGGCTGGCCGCCTGGAGAATCCTCCCAGTCGCCAGCTCCAGGCTTTGGCCCATCGTCTTCCTAAGGGGTTCCTCCTCCCCCTGGGCCTCCTGGTGCAGAGCCTGCCTGCCACCACCCTGCAGCTGCTGCTCAGGCGAGGTCCCTGCCAACCTTTGTCTCTCCTGCCATGTCATCGAGGGATGGAAGTTTGTATCTGGAAAGAATCAGGGTCATCCCACCCAACCCCCTTATTTTTTTCAGATGGGAAAACTTGAACAGCAGAATCCAAGTTTCCCAACTCAGAGGCCATTGCGTTATATTTCCCTTTGGCCTTGTACTTAACTTCAGAGGAGAACCTTTGATTGTGGCCGTTCCCCCAGGCACACTCTCCTCTGAACGGAATTTTATCAGTCTTAGAATTGGGTTCGACCTCTGAGCTCTCCTAATCTAACCCTCCAATGGAAGATATTCCCTTCACAACAGTCAGGTCAAGAGGTTAGTTAGCCTTTGCCTAAATGCTCCTAGTGATGGGAGTCTCATTACTGTGCAAGGGAGCTCGCTCCGTTACTGGCCAGATCCAATGGCTGGAGAGCAGACCTTATAATGAGCTGAAATCTCCCTCGATGAGACTTCCTTATCTTTGGTTTTTGGAGCTACTCAGGAATGAAAGCACAGTTCTGACACCCACAACATTTGCAGGTAATGATGGCACACCTGGGGAGACCGAATCAGGGTGGGACATTTCCAGTGGGAACGGGATCCCGGTGTTTGGCCCCTTCTCCAGTGTTCAGTTTCTGTGATATGGAGTTGACAAGGAGTCACCTACAGTTTTTTTATTTTAATTTCATTATTGGGGCGACATTGGTTAATAAAATTATATAGGTTTCAGGTGTACAATTCTATAATTCATCACCTGTATGTTGTATTGTGTCCTTCCTTCACCATGCATTCCTTTACCCTCTTCTACCTCCTCCCATCCCCCTTTCCCTCTGGTAATCCCCAAACTGTTGTCTGTGTCTATGAGTTTTTCCCCCTTGGTTTAATCCTTTCACCTTTTTCACCCAGCCCCCCTCCACCCCTCCCCTCTGACAGCTGTCAGTCTGTTCTCTATCTAGAAGTCTGTTTCTATTTTGTTAGTTTATTTTGCTCATTAGACTCAGTCACCTTCAGTTTCAATGGAAGAGAGCTCCTCGCTTTGACTTTGGTTCAGGAGCCAGAGTAGTACAGCGGGGAAAACATGTGCTTTGGAATCAGACACAGCTGACTCGAAACCCTGGTCTTTTATGAGCCGTGTGATCATGAGCCAATTGCTTAACCTATCTGAGCCTCAGTTTCTTCTGACGGTGCCATAGGGTGATGTAAAAGCCTTGACATTCCCATGCGTGCAAGTGGAGCTCACTGCTGGTGCTAGTGGTGGGAGGGAAGTCTGAGTGCTCACTGAAACCTGTTCTTCATTAAGTACATTTGCTGACATCTCAATCTGCTCTTTCTCTCTCTAGCACTTCGGTGGGGAGTTTCCCATCGGGGGAGAGCAGTGACCAGGGCCCCCGGACACCCACCCAGCCTCTGCTGGATTCTGGCTTCCGCTCTGGCAGCCTGGGCCAGCCCAGCCCTTCGGCTCAGAGAAGCTACCAGAGTTCTTCTCCTCTTCCAACCGTGGGCAGCAGCTACAGCAGCCCCGACTACTCACTTCAGCAGTTCAGCTCCCCAGAAAGCCAGGCCCGGCCTCAGTTCAATGCGGCTGGTGTCCACGCAGTCCCTGGGAGCCCTCAAGCACGCCACAGGACAGTGGGCACCAACACTCCCTCCAGTCCCGGCTTTGGCCGCCGAGCTGTCAACCCTGGCATGGCTGCCCCCAGCAGCCCCAGTTTGAGCCATCGCCAGGTGATGGGCCCGCCAGCAACTGGTTTCCATGGTAATGTGGTTTCCAGCCCCCAGAGCAGTGCAGTGACCACTCCAGGAAGCCCCAGCCTGGGCCGGCACCCTGGGGCCCACCAGGCCTCAGGCCTCCATGGCAGTGTGGCTGTCACTCCAGGGAGCCCCAGCCGCGGCCAGCAGCCGGGGGCCCACCAGGCCTCAGGCCTCCCTGGTAATGTGGCCACCACTCCAGGGAGCCCCAGCCTGGGCCGGCATCCTGGAGCCCACCAGGGCAACTTGGCCTCCAATCTCCATGGCAACACAATATCCAGCCCCGGAAGCCCCATCCTGGGCCGTCATCTTGGAGCATCTGGATCCGTGGTTCCTGGCAGCCCCAGCTTAGATCGGCACGTGGCCTATGGCGGCTACTCCACCCCTGAGGACCGGAGACCCACGCTGTCCCGGCAGAGCAGTGCCTCTGGTTACCAGGCTCCTTCCACGCCCTCCTTCCCTGTGTCTCCTGCCTACTACCCGGGCCTGAGCAGCCCCGCCACCTCCCCTTCGCCAGATTCGGCAGCCTTCCGGCAAGGGAGTCCAACACCGGCCTTGCCAGAGAAGTGGAGGATGTCCATGGGAGACCGAGTGGGCAGCCTCCCCAACTATGCCACCATCAATGGGAAGGTGTCGTCCTCGCCTGTCGCCAGTGGCATGTCCAGTCCCAGTGGGGGCAGCACTGTCTCCTTCTCACACACTCTGCCTGACTTCTCCAAGTACTCCATGCCAGGTGGGCCTCTCCTTCACCCCTGCGTCTCCTGCTGACAGGTTAAGTCCACCAGTTGGGGTATCTGAACTGCTCTCTGTTCTGGCATCCTCCTGGCAGACAACCATGGGTGGATCACTGGCCGTGGGCCTCAGTTGCCTTATCTGTTTAATGGGATTTGGAGGTGTCCTCAAAGGAATTGTGCTATGGTTGTGGTGACTGTGGGGGCAGGGATGAAGCTGCCGATGAGGATGAGGATGGTGAAAATAATAATAGTGACAGTGTTATTGTTACAATGACCAGAGCCACTCCCACTTGTTGAGCACATGCTGTGCGCCAGGCTCTGAGCTAAGCAGTCTCTTTCATCCTCACAGCCACACATGAGGAAACGGGCTTGGGGAGCTCAGTCATTTGTCCAGAGTCAGACAGTTAAGAAATGGCAGGGCCAGGCTGCCAATCCAGTCCCATACTACCCAAACTAGTGCTCCTAAAACATTGAAGTTGTTGGATCATGCTTCCCTATCTGGAGGGTTATGGTGATTTAGCATAACCTTGACACTCTGCCTTCCAAACCTGGACCCCAAACCTTTTGCCAGCCCTTTGTTCTCATCTTTAGGTCCCCACTGTGCACACATAACTAATAATAGATCTGGCAGCCAGATGTGATATGGGCCAAGGCCAGGGCATTTCACTGGAGTCTAGTTTCTGCCAGCTTCACTGAAGCCTGTGCTGGTTTGCACACTGAATTCTTCACTCGTCACCAGAACTCGGCCCCTTGGCTTCTGCTGAGAGGGCTCATTATCCAGACACAGAGGTCAAAGCCTCAGCTGATATGCAGCTTCTCATCCAGACCTGGAACCTGCCTGTGTGCAGAGGACCCCGGGGCCCTGAGGCATCCGAGGAAGATCGGGAATGTTTTGGGCAGCCTGGAATGGGCCCCAGCTGCCTGGATTCTCAACATGTCACTACTGGGTCCTGCCCTGAGCCTGCCAAGCCAGGGCTCTACAGCGACCCTGCACGCCCCTGCTTCCTGCTGCCCACAAGAGACATCTGGTTCCCAGCTCCTCTCCTCGGAGGATGCAAAACTTCTAGTAGTTGGGACATTTCCTGTTTCCCACCATCTTCCCTGCTTAAAATAGCCATTGGAGTCAACACAGGAAGGCACATGGGGCTGCAGCGCCTCTGACAGCTCATTAGACAGGCCCAGCACCAGCGGCTGGGGCTTCGGAGCAGAGAAAGGCAGCTTGCAACAGTTGCATGGCCCAGCTGGCTAGCCCAGAGGCCTCCCCTGGGCACAGCTCAGGAGAGGGAGCTGATCTAGCCCCTCACTGTCCTCCAGACAGGTCCCAGGAGCCTACCAGAGTGTAAGTGACAGGTTGAAAATGACTAAGCACTGGACACATAACCCACCCCTGTCCCTGGTCTGGATGCTCTGAGCTTTACCGCATCATCAACACAGGCTCCCTCTGCTCTGCCTCTCTCTCAAGAAAGGAGAGGAAACATGTACAATTGGAATATTCCTTTCCCCTCCTCACCCATCCCCCTTTTGGTTTCCTTTTGTTCCCAAAGATAAAGGAAGAGGTTGGAGAGCGAGGGGCACACATCCTAATACCTAGCAGGAAGCTATCGTGGCTGCTGGGTCTTCTCACCCGGGAATTCTCACCCGGGAAGGTCTAACAGGAGAAGGTCTATTACCCATGGAAAGGCTCACATATGGGCTTGGGAAGCTCACTCACCTTCTCTGAAACTCACTTTCCTCATTTTAGAGTTAGGAGGTTGGACTAGATGCTCTCAGAGGGCCTTCTAGAACCTATTGTTCTGTGAAATCATCCTGGGTCTGCAGAGGGTCTGGGGTGGGAGCATCTGCCAGAGAAGTGGGGTATGTGACACACGAGATGGCTTCCAAATTCTAGGCCAGCCCCTCCCCTATTTGCTCTAGAGCAGGAGCAACTCCTTTGCCCTCTATGATACAGAGCTCAGGCTTTCCACATGGGAATGAGGAGGGGGTTGGGGAGAAGTGGAACAAAATGGTCTTTCTGCTCAGTTCTCAAGGTTGTTACGATAAAGTTGGGACGTTGAGCCTGTGGAGAAAGGGACTAGAGCTGGGTGTCTTAGACTGTGGGGAAGAAGCTGCAAGAAGGGTCTAGTCTGAATCTTCTAGAGAAAGGAGATGGGGTGGAGTAGGGCTTCATTGGCCCAGGGAGAATGCTTTGCCAGCCCTTCAGCAGGAGAGCAGCTCTGTGGCATGTGGTGGTTGGTGGTGGATGGAGAGGATGCCAAAGCCGCTCAGGGCCCTTGAGCAATACTCTGCTGATGTTTGAGGTGACTGCCTTTCTTAGGGCAGCATAACAAAGTGCCACAGACTTTATGCTGAAGACAAAGAATTTTTTCTTTCACAGTAGTGGAGGCCAAAAGTCCAAAATCAAGGTGTTGGCAGGGTTGGCTCCTTCTGGAGGCTCTGAGGGAGGAGCGTCTGCTCCAGGCCTTTCTCCTGGCTTCTCGTTGCCGGCAGTGCTTGGTGTCCCTCGGCTGTAGATGCATCTCTCCAATCTGCCCCCACGTCCACGTGGTGCTCTCCCCTTGTGTCTCTGTCTCTTTTCTTCTTATGAGGACACCAGTCATATTGGATTGGGGACCATTCAAATTCTGTATGACCTCATTTTAATTTGATTACATATGCAAAGACCTTATTTCCAAATAAGGTCACATTCACAGGTAACGTGGTTAGGACCCCCACACATCTTTTGGGGGGGGGCACAATTTAACCCATATCCCTTTTTTTTTCTCCTTTAGACAACAGCCCAGAGACCAGGGCTAAAGTGAAATTTGTCCAGGACACTTCCAAGTATTGGTACAAACCCGAGATCTCCAGAGAGCAGGGTGAGTGCTGGGGGGTTCCGGGGTCCATCCAAGGTCACAACTGGCTGCTGCTCCCCGGGCCTCCCCTGGGCAAGAAATTTAAGTAGACTCCTTCCTCTTTGCAGTAGGTGGTGGTCATAGAGAGGGGGCTGGGATCAAGGTCAGACAGGAAGAGCAGTCACTGGTGACGTGTGGGGGAGCAGAGCAGTGATTGTAAGCACCTCTTGGAAGGATCCTTAAAATGAGCAAAGTCTTGGTTTCTGGGCAAAGTAAAAGGCTGGCCAAGATAGTAGGAAATGTTAGCTCTCCATCTGCATGATATGGGAGATTTTTGTATATTTTACAGAAAAATAAAGTTGGGACTATAGGGGTGGAGATGAGGCCCACCTCAGGCCCCAAGGGAAAGTCTGTGTGGACTTAGGACAGGGTGTTGGTGACGCGGCCCCCGGTCAAACCCGGACTGCTGTCTGCTTGGTAACTATAGTGTTATTGAACACAACCACATCCATTCATTTATATCCTGTCTGTGGCTGCTTTTGTGTGGCAGTGGCAGAATCGAGCAGTTGCAGTAGAGACTGCATGGCCTGCAAAGCCTGAAATATTTACATCTGGCTATTTACAGAAAAAGTTTGCCAACTCCAGTATATTTCTTATTTCCTCTTATCTCCCATCCCTTCCCGGCCCAGCCATCGCTCTGCTGAAGGACCAGGAGCCCGGGGCCTTCATCATCCGTGACAGCCACTCTTTCCGAGGAGCCTATGGGCTGGCCATGAAGGTGTCTTCTCCCCCTCCGACCATCATGCAGCAGAATAAGAAAGGTAACACTGTCTTCTCTAACTGGGCCTCAGGACTAGGTGATCCATATGGTCTCTTCAAAGCCAGAGGGACCTGGGGGCTGGGCAGGTTTCTAATTCTCATGGGAGCTGGTCCCTGCTAAACCCTCTTCAGCAGAGTGAGTCTTGGGCTTGGTGATTGGGGTCAGAGAATGGGGAAGCCAGATTGTTAGGTCTCTGTGATTGCGTTTCCTTGAGGGGGAGGAAAGGAGAGGCAGTCCCTCCATTCCAGGGTTCTCCCGTCAAAGCCCTGCGCACTGGAGAAGTCAGAAATCGGTGGTGGGAGGTTGTGGGAGGGCACCATGAGAAGTGACTGGTCCTCATTTCTTCCTTTTCATCCCAGGGGACATGACCCATGAGCTGGTGAGACATTTCCTGATAGAGACCGGCCCCCGAGGAGTCAAGCTCAAGGGCTGCCCCAACGAGCCAAACTTTGGTGAGATTTCCCCCACTTCTGTCTCCCCAGTTGGCTTGCAGAGAGCCTCAGGCCTGCCCCAGCCCTCCGCCCCCCGCCTTGGTTCTGCCCGCCCCCCTTGTCCTAGACACAGCAGAGAAATAAACAGTGGTTTCCCTTCCTCTGTCCTCCAGTCCCTTCACTCTGCCAGATTCCTCTTGATAGATGTCCTACCCCACTGAGACTTGTTATCATTGTAATTTGAATAATAGCTATAATAACAGTTTCCTTTATTGACCACCTACTATGTGAAAGTCACTGTCTAGGTCCCTTCTGTTACTTCTGGTCTCGTGACAATCCTGCGTGGTAGGTGCCATGGTGCCATTGTCCCATCTATAATAATAAAAGTGTAATATGCTAATCCTTTCGGACGACCTTCCAGATGCAGCTGGGGCCGTGAGGGCCACGGCTGTGAGGGCTGAGCCCCTTGCACGAATTTTGTGCATCAGGCCTCTAGTTTTACATATGAGGACATGGAGGTTCATAGAAGTTAGGCTTATGCAAGAACACAGCTAGTAAGTGACTGAGCTGGGATTTGATCCCACGATTCTCTGAGTCCTCTGCTGCACTGTCCTGAGAGGGGCCCCGGCAGATGGAGGGGCATGGGGGAGATGTTGGGAGTAACTTTCTCTAAAGGAAAGCTGTTAAGTAACCTATGACTGCTAGGGTGAGCCGTTGGAATATTCTCCCTTGGGTCTCGCTAACTAAGAGGGAGTGGATTTTCAGTTTCGTTGGTGGGATGTGGGAGGGTAATGAAGAAGCTGATCATGGCGGCGTGGTGGGCTCCCCTTGGTGCTCCGGCCCACTTCCAGCAAAGCTGCTCTGACATGCCATCTCCCTCCCCGCAGGATCTCTCTCTGCCCTGGTCTACCAGCACTCCATCATCCCGCTGGCCCTGCCCTGTAAGCTGGTCATTCCAAACCGAGGTAGGAACCTGACACTCCTCCGTCTCCCAGCCCACCCTTGAACTGGCCTCCTTCGTTTCTGGGCCCTGCCAGAACTCCAGAGCTTGGGCCAGGCTTGGAGGACATGGGTCATTTTGCCATCTGGGGAAATTTGAAACCACCTCTTTTTTTCTATTTTAAAAAAAAGGAAACATTTATTAAAAAGCTTAACTTCAGGAATGTACATAATTGACTTGCCAGATTGTTCTAAAAAATTCTCTAGAGGCTTAAAGAAATTCAAATGAATGATCAGAATAAGCCTCATCCCAGGAGACAGTCATGGGGAGAACCTTGTCCAGAGGGTGAGATGCGCGTCGGTGGGGAGGTGGGGAGGCAGATTTAGGTCATGGGGCACCCGGGGTGGGAGGTTGGCCTGAACGGATAGGAGACAGCACTCTGGAGGGACCTCTGGAGGAGAGGTGGCTGGGCTCTGCATGGGAAGGAAAGGGGACGGTCAGATATCCCTGGAGTTTTCTAGTCTGTGTGGCTGACAGGATGTCCCCTGACCGAGGCGACACTGAGCTGATAGGAAAGAGCGAGCCCACTTTTGATTGTGGGACGTTTGATTGGAACCCGACAGCCTCAGGACATAGAGGACGAGAATCTGAGTGAGACCCGGGGCCAGCAAAGGAGATTCCAGCTTCTCTCAGAGGGTGTACCACCCTTTGAGGATGGCAGGTGGACCCCAAGCTCTTCAAATTGAAGCTTCTATTATAGCACAGGCTTCTATTCCCAGCCCCCAAGCACACAGCGCCCACAGGAGGGGAATGTGCTTGGCCCTGAACTTGAGGTCTGCAAACCGGGAGCCGAGGTGCCTTCTCCCTCTGTTCAATAATAGGACATTCGGAAGTGCCCCTGGGACTCTCTCCTCTCCTGTGGAGCTCCTGAGGTTTTTGCCCACACAGAAAACCTCCAATATTGTTTGATAGTCTCTATGTATCCAATTCGATTCATTGAATTATTAATGATAATTGACCAGCATTATTAGCTTAAAAGTTCAAATGCAACTTAAATAGCATTATTAACCATGACAGTTGGACACTAATTAAATGATATTTCTACAGAATTTACCAAAGTAATTCAGCAATGATCAAACTGATACTGACATTGTATAAACTAGTAGTTCTCCAAGCCTGATCCCCAGGCCAGCAGCCTCAGCGCCCCCGGGACCTTGTTTAAAATGCAACTATTCTCAAGTCCCACCTAATCAGGTTCTCTGGTTTTAACAAGTCTGTACAGCAAAGTCTGAAAAACACTGGTGTAAATGGTACTTGATGCTTTTTAATATTGAAATTATAATTGTGCTATTTAAGTGTTTAATGAGTGAGGGCATTTATCGATCTACACAGACATCAATACAAAAGAACAACACCACCAACTGCCACTTGAAGTCATGCTTTATGCCTAGCACTGGGCTAACACTGTACATGGAGCATTTAAAAAACCCACTGAAACACTTCTATCACCATCATTTCCACTTTATAGATACTTAGCAGGTCCTGGGCTGAGAGTCTCAACCCAGCTCTGTTGGAATCTAGAGCTCTCAACCAGCAAGCAGTTATTGACCATTCCAACTGGACACGCACGTACCGGCTGCCAGTGTCTGATATGAAAAGCAGTATCCATTGCACAAAGCATTTGTAGAGCTCACCGTAGGCCCTTCCAGACTGGGGAGCCTTTCCAGGTCTAGAATTTTAATTACTGGCTGAATGAAATCTTTGTCTCAGATCCCACAGATGACTCGAAAGATAGCTCGGGCCCTGCCAACTCAACCACCGACCTGCTAAAGCAAGGAGCAGGTGAGTGGCCAGACCCTGCCCAGGCCTTTCCTCCTTTCTGCCCTGTCCCCTCCTGCAGGTGCAGGCTGGACATCACTCCAAGACCCAAATGTCTCTGGGAGGGCACACCACATTTCTGGGCTCAGGTGCCTTGGCTTGAGATTGGCCTGAAGAGAGGACCTGGGGGTCATCCCCACCCACTCCAGCCCCCATGACGTCTCCTTGGGTGGGTTTCTTCCAGCCTGCAACGTGCTCTTCGTCAACTCTGTGGACATGGAGTCGCTCACTGGGCCACAGGCCATCTCCAAAGCCACTTCCGAGACACTGGCTGCTGACCCCACGCCAGCTGCCACCATCGTTCACTTCAAAGTGTCTGCCCAGGGAATTACACTGACTGACAACCAGAGAAAGTAAGACTCTTCTGCCCACTTCTGTGTTAGGCTCTCCTCCTGTGACCCATCTATCCTTCCATTTACCCACCCACTTACCAATTGACTCATGCCTTGTACCCATCTATGCCTTGTACCCATCTATCTCCCATCCATACTCTGTCTATCCGGCCACCCGTCCATCCATCCATCCATCCATCCATCCCCTTGCTCACCCACTCACCAGTTGATCCATCCATCTCTGCATCCATTCATTTCCCATCTACACTCCTCCATTTATTCCTTCACTCATTTATGCCTCCATCTTTCTTCCTATCTATCCACCCATTTTCCATCTTTCTACAAATATGCCTGCATTGGGTATACAGCTGAAAATGCAACTGACAAAAATACCTGCTTTCTAGAACAGAGCCCTTCCTCTCATGCTCTCTCTAACATGTCCCCCCACTCCTATCCTTCCTCCTCCAAGGTACCCCCATTTCTCATCCCTCAATGCCAGTTTCTTTCTCCTTTTCCTAACCTGTAGCATTTGAGAGATGTTTCTCTGACATATCTATCTGTCTCCATGCATTGCTTATGTCCCCAGTGTGAGCAGCCCAGGTTATCTTGGTCATCAGGGAGAGGCTGTGTTGACCTACAGCAGCCACAGATGATGGGAAGGTGGCCTGACCTGTCACTTCAACACTCACTCTTTGTCTGTCTGATGTCTGTACCACAGGCTCTTCTTCAGACGACACTACCCTCTCAACACCGTCACCTTCTGTGACCTGGATCCACAGGAGAGAAAGTGAGTCTCATGTAGACACCTTCCCCCCCAGCCAGCTCTAGAACACTGAAGTCTCTGTGTGAGCACATGTGTGTGCAGGTGAACATATGTGTGCGTGTGTGCATTTTTGGTTCAGCTTGAAGATCTGCCTGTGTCTGTGAGAGTGAAAGTAATTGTGCTGGGCATCTTTTTGAGTTTTTCCCATGACAAATTTGGAGACCCTTTCAGAGACTCAAATACCCACTTTTGCCCCCTCTGTCTTGTCCCTGACCCTGAATCTGCTTCTCCTCTCCACACCGGGGAGAGAGCCCTTGAGAGACAGGCCACAGTTCTCTTTTTCTGAATGACCCCCAACCCATAGCGGGGCTCCTCTGCCTTCCCCCAGAAGGTCCAGGCATGCATGGGGTTGAGCTCCGGGGAGAAGGTGTAGTGGATTACGGCTGTACCATCTTTCTCTCCACAGGTGGATGAAGACGGAGGGAGGTGCCCCTGCTAAGTAAGTGTGACTTCTCCCCCATCCTGGCTGGCTGGTCTCTTTGGGGGTGGAGAGAGCAGGGGCAGGTTGAGAATCCAGGACTAGTTGGAGGCAAAGGGCAGCGAGGGTCACTCAGCTTTGGACCAGGCAGCCAGGTCTTTTGCCTTCTGCCTCCAGTCTTGTCACCTTCCCTCTCCCAGGACTAGGCCAGTAGGGATCTGAGGAATTGGACAGGAAGCCGAGAGTTTAATGAGGTGATGGCAGTAGGGCAAGGTTGTTTAAATGATCTTTTCTTCCCCAATCCTGGCCTCCTTAATTCCCATTCTACTCTTTGGGTGGACTTCTGTTTGGCTGGGCTAGATTTCATCAGAACATGGGAGCCCAGAAGGTCTGAATTCTGGGATGACCCTGGGACTTTTTGGTTGATGCCTCCATCCATTCAGCATTTCCTAAGTGCCTCAGAGGAACTTGGCCCTGGGAGGATTCAGACTGACCAGAAGGCTGACTTTGACTCCAAGAGGCCCACCATTGGCACAGTGGATAGGACACATGTATAAACGTTAACATGCTGTAGTGGTTTTCAAACTGTGTTCCACGGAACCCTACAATCCTCAGGTTGTAACTGAGCTCTTAAGAGGGGAGGAAAAACCTTGTTATAATGTGCAGTTATGTATCAGTATGAGTCAGGGTTTTCTCTATATCACAAAACCCAGGCAGAGTGTGGGAATAACCTGGCTACTGAAGCTGACACAGATTGCCATTATGGTCTGTAATTCCACACTTTACTCTGCTGGGCTCATGCAAACATGAGCTCACGTTTCTACTGATTGAGTTTGTAATGGTGTGCTGTTGGATTGATACATTTATAGCCATAAACACTGCTGTCACTTTTCTATATTTGGACTTCATATAAGATTGTTTTAGAAAAAGAAAAGTTTCTCTGTTAAAAAATTAAAACCACTGCTGTATGCAACATGCCAACAGGGTGCAGCTCATCGTGTCTGTGGATGTCACCGAGGAGAGTGCATGGGATAGATTCTAGGCAGGGGGAGATTCAGGGTGGTTTGGGGGAAGAACTTACATTAAAAAAAATGGGTCTTAAAAGACAGGCACAATTGGAATAGGTAGTAATGGGTGTGGGGGTGGGACAGAGACCATTTCGAGGGGACAGGGAGGCATGGCCACCAGAGTGCAAGCTTCCTGAGGGCAGGGTTGTCTGTCGCATGGGAAGGGCTGGTGAATATTTGTCTAATGAAGAAATGAGAGGACGGATGAGGCAGCAGGAGGAATGAGGAGGAGTCGCAGTGAGGCCACCTCGGTCAAGAAGGAATGGAACTGACCTGCAGTTAGTTAGCATGATCAGCAGCGGGGCTGTGTGGGATGAAGGGGACCTCAGTGTGCCCAGGTCACAGGAAGAATTAGCAGCCCAGCGGAAGGAGGACCCAGGAGTCCAGCCATCTCAAAGCTTGCCCCACACTTGCCTCAGCCTTCTCCTGGGCTCACAGGGGTCATTTAGGTCTCCATGTCCCTGCCACCAACCAGGAGGCCAGAGCTTTGTATTTAAGGAAGCTCCTGCTCACTGACCACTGGGCTCTGTGTGGGGAGATGGGTCAAGGACAGGAGTGGGCTGGTCCCACGCCTGTAACTCATTCTCCTCATTCAGGAACTGGTTTTGCACTGAGCTTCCTGCTGGCCTGGCCTTGCTAGCTGGCCACTGGCTCAGGGAGCCGACTGGGGATGGGACTAGGGCAGTGGTCGGCAAACTGCGGCTCACAAGCCACATGCGGCTCTTTGGCCCCTTGAGTGTGGCTCTTCCACAAAATACCACGTGTGGGTGCACATGTACAGTGCGATTGAAACTTCGTGGCCCATGTGTAGAAGTCGGTATTTTGTGGAAGAGCCACACTCAAGGGGCCAAAAAGCCGCATGTGGCCTGCGAGCCGCAGTTTGCCGACCACTGGACTAGGATGAGGCACACGGATGCCTGAGGCCTTGAAGTAAGGAAGGTCTAACTCTCAGGTCCTTGTAAGTGCTCCTCCATGCCCTTGGGGTTGAGGTTTCTTGTCTGGACCCACTTCCCTAAGCAGAGAAAGGAATTGGTTGTTGTTGAGCTGGCCCTGGGAGCCTTGGAGCTGACGTAAACATCAAGGGAGGGAGGCCGGTGGTGTTTAGGCTCTGAGGCTGGCCGACTCTCCACCATGGCAGAACCTGGCCGCCAGGGTTGGTGTGCCTTCATGCCCACAGCTCAGAGCCTCTCCCCCCTGGTGCCCTGAGGGCCCTCCACTGCACCAAGGAGCCCAGCAAGCCTGGAAAGGGGATTCAGGGGTTGGTTGTGGCCCCAGGCTTTTCCACTACTTAGACCATTGCCCCAGACCTCTGGCTCAGTGAGTCCCAGGCCCTGAAACAGCTGTAGGAAGCCCAGGGTGTGTACACACATGCATGTGCACGGCTGCAAGCCCGACCTAACTTTTCTAATTTTGGCTGTTGTGGTCCAGTCCCAGGGAGAGGGGTTCCATCGGAATCCCCAGCTGTCCCGATTGCCCCATCTCACTCTAATTAGCAACACGCTGGCTAGGAGGGGACCTGAGCTCACATTCTGTTCTCTGCTCTCATATTTTTAACTCTGTTTTGCAGAGAGAATGCCAGCTCACTCCAGTCTTGGTGCAGGGAGTGGGGGTTGGGGGAACAGGTGTGGGGTCTCTCTCCCCCTCCTCCCATTCTCCGGAGCCCAAGAGAAATGCGTGTGTGGTGGTGGTGGGGGGGGGGAGGGTCGTGACCCTTGTCCTTTTGTCTCCCTGGCCTTCTCCAGGTGTCTGAGGAGGCCCAGCCCTTTGATGGGCAGGCGGCATTTTATTCATTTGTGTTTGTGTGGTGTGTAAGAACAGTTGGGTAGGGGCGGGGCTGAGATGGACTGAGAGAAGCCCAGCTAGGAATGTCCCCATTTTATTTTTGGTCTGGTATCCACCTCTCTGTCCAGTCTTGTCACTTGCCTGCAGCTCCTCCTCCCTCCTCCTCCTCCACCCCACCACAAAAGGGGAATTTCTGTGCCTCCCCTGAAACCAGTGCCACTGTCATTTCTTGTCACTTGACTGATTTGTCAGTGGAAGAGAGAGAGGGTTCTCTTTTGGTCTCCCCCACCCCAATCCCTGTGCTCAGGAGATGGGGACAGATGCGGGGAGAGGTCAGCCTGAAGATAAGCTTGCTCACATGGGCACCTCTCCAAGGCCTGGCCCCTCCTGCCCTCCCCACACACCTGTCACCCCTCTCCTGCCCCTGCAGGCTCTTCGGCTTTGTGGCCCGGAAGCAGGGCAGCACCACGGACAACGCCTGCCACCTCTTCGCTGAGCTTGATCCCAACCAGCCTGCCTCCGCCATTGTCAACTTCGTCTCCAAGGTCATGCTGAGTGCCGGCCAGAAGAGATGAACTCACCCCATGCCCCGGGCCAGGGCAGTGGGGATGGGGCATGTGGGGAGGGGACCCATGAATCCTGACCATCTCTGAATCCAGAAGGAGGACTTTGGGCCAATTTTGGAGAAGGAGAGAAGAAAGTGTGACATGGGGAGAGGGAAGTGAATTGCGGAGGGGCAGGGGAGAGAGGGAGAGAAAGAAAGAAAAGGATGGAGGAGGATAACTCGGATTCCCTTGGGTAGATGGCTACTGCGCAACCCCCAAAGTCTCCAAAACGAAGCAGGTCCACCTAACTCCCTCTCACCCTCACAGGAGGCAGAGCTGGCCTCCTTGGGGACCCATATTTTGGGGGGAAATGGAAAAGTGTCTCCATAGCCCAACTGCTTTGCAAGGAGAAATCAAGTCAAGAGAATCTTTTTCTGGCCCCCTCTAGGGTACATTGTCAAACCAAAGGAGCCAGCATGGGACGTCACGTGGCAGAACTTTTGCTTTGAAAGTATCTCAGACCCGAGGTACCTAAGGCCTCTCTGCTCTGCCTCTGATGTACAGTTTGTGTGGGAATGTATGTAGGGTTGTGTATATATCTGCTCCCACACCCTCACACTCAGATTTATATTCGACTCTCAGCTAGAATTTATAAACAGGTGTACTTGTCCATGTTCCACATTTGCACACATGTGCATACTGTCCAGAGGTCAGAGTTGGGGTGACCCAGCATCAGGGAGGGGATGCCAGCCTTCTTCCCCAGGAGCACCCAGGAATATGGGTAACAGGCTCTGACTTGTTGCCCCCCGCACCTGCGCTCTAGTGGCCCCGCGTGCCGCCAGCGCCTCCTCCTTGGCAAAGACCCCGGCAGGAGTGGCGGGACCATTGGTTGGAGGAGATGGAGACGTGCATTTCCATAGCCTCGGGGAAGAGACCCATCAGCCACAGTGACTTTGACCTCCAGGCATCTTCCCCAAGTTGTGTGGCAAGGTGGGCAGGCCACTCCCCCCAGCTCTCAGCCCTCAGCCCATTCTTGGCTGCCAAGACCACACCAGCCTTATCTCAGACCGGCTTATCTGCATGATGTCTTCTTGGGTGCTGGGGATTGAGCCTTCTGATCTGCCCAGCTCTGTTCTGTCCTGCAGGGTCCTCCTGTTGGGCTCATCCTGGGGAACCTGCTTCCAAGAGCCCTGCTCAGCAAGGCCCAGGGGATGCCTGGGGTCCTGTCCTCCCCTCTGCCGGGGTTTGGGGCCTGACTTCTGCTGGGCTGTCCAGGTGACTCAGCAGAGCTCTGGGCTGCTGCCTATATACCACATGGCCTATTTACAATACCAAAGCCTTGCTGTTCCCACTTCTGCCTTGGTTTCCCCAGCAGAAACAAGCTGCCCGGGAGCAGAGGGCCTAGAGTCCGCCTGGGCAATTGGGAACCCCCTGACCTCCACCCAAGTACTCTCAGCTGGAATGGAAAAGTCACCAGGACTCCATTCTCGAGGGGCTTCTTAAGCCTCCGGGGGTCCCTTGGAGAGAGGCATTGTACTGATATATAAATATATATAATATATATGTGAGACATACTGACAGAATCTGTAAGCTAATAAAATATAAGAAAAGGTTAAAAAAAGAATAGGTAAATTGACAAGAGGTATTTATTGTTTTCCCATATTGCTTTATTGCCTCCCTGGGCAAAAACCAATTCCCATCCCTCTTTCTATGTATAAGGGAAGCCTGAAATGTAGGGGCCTTTATCCTTGGAGCAATCAGGGGTCTCCTTGCCCTGGCCTTGGCCTTCCCTAGACTTTGTCGGGGGCTCAGCAGGGAGGGGTGCACGTGTTCCATCTCCTTTGGCCCCCTCTTTTCTGGCAAGCCTAGGCCTCGGCCACCAGGTCCCGAGAGGAGCCCCCTCACCAGGGCTGGAGCGGGTGTGTGAGCCAGCGGGGGACATGGGTGAGTGTGGTGGGCATGGGGAGTGTGTGCGTCTTTTGTATTTTTTCTCCTCCAAGAAGCTGTATCTGTGTGGACATACTGTTTCAGGGAGTTAGAAAGGAGAGTGTCTAACGAAGACGGGGAGCAGCCCCCCGCTTCCCAAAGATTGAAACCTTGTGCTTGGTGACTAAGGTTCTTCCAAAGTGCTCTTCCTTCTGAGGCATTCAAGCCAGATCCTGGGGTTCCCTCTCCCCCTTCCCCACCTCCCCCTCTCTCTTCCATAGGAGAGATTCCACCCCTTCCTTTGTCAATATCTAACCTCCCACTGGACAGTCCGGGACTCTCCTCCTGGTCTGGACGTCCTCTCCACCCTGAGGCCAGCGGAGGGTTAGACCATCGGGCAGACCCGGGCCCAGGGTCAGCCTTTTCACATGCTTGCCCACCGCCCACCGCAGCCCACCTCCCGGGCCTGAGCTGAGGGTGACCCCACAAGCAGGACCTAGGGGTGCTGGGGAGCTGATTCTCTCCCTCTCTGGGTCACTCTGGAGGGAGCTGGTTTCCTAGAGTTTGGCTTTTCCAGAGGAATGGGGAAGGCACCTCAGTCTCCACGAGGTCCCCCCTTTGGGTCAGACACTGGCTGGGAAGACACTGTAGTCCTCCCATCTCACAGGTTGGGCCCGTGCACCCATGCGCACAAGTGCACACACACACACACACACACACACACACACACACCGCAGCACTGCAGTATATTCTTGCCAAAGATGTCCTTTAAAAGAAAGCACTTTTAATAATTATTGTTATCGTGTAAATGTTTATCCTTTTCTCTCCTCCCCCTCCCTCGACATATTTGCTGTTGTTTAGTGTTGAACCCGTTTGTCAGCCAGGAGAGTGCTGTCTGGTCTTGAAAGTAGGCTGGGGCGTGGGGTGGGGTGGGTCCGGGAGAGGCATGGTCAGCGTGTGACTCAGCCACACAGCCCCAGGCGGGCTCAGCCCGGCCCCAGGCCCCGCCTGCTTCTGGCTGTCGTCCAGCCAGGCCTCTGAGGCAGGGAGGCAGGGCCAGTGCCTCCACGTGGCTCTTCCCAGGTGGAAGGAGAGGGGAGGACCGGGAATGGGAACAATGGAGAGCAGACCCCAGAGTGGAAATAGGGAGGAAGTGAGTTGTTTGATCAGCCTCCAAGGTGACTGGCATCCCCTCCCCTGAGGTCATGTGTTCTGGCTCCCTTGTCTAGCCAGTGTTTGTCCCGGGTTTGGGAAAGGCCTTGACCTGGTCCTCATGGCAGCCTTTCCTGCAGCCGCTCCGAGCTCGTGGACGGCCAGGATCCCTCCTGCACTGGGCTTTGGGGAGTCCCTGGGTGTGTCAGAAGCTGGCAGGACAGGGTGATGGGCTTGGTGGCTGTGCCACCAGAAGAGGAGGCAGCTGGCTGAACGAGTGTGGCCCTTCCAGGAAGGGGCTCCCAGGAGGTAGATGAGGGGGTGTTCTCCTCCCTCAGATGGGCATGAGCAGAGATGGGCAGACTCCTCACAGGTGGGACACCTATGCCCTGATGTGCACCGCCACCCTGCCCCGGGGTCTCCTCCCTTTGTTCCCAGCTTCAGAAGCTGGGGAGATCAAGGGGCCAATGCCCGAGTCCAAGGGCAGCCTCTGCCCCTGCATCGCCCCACACTCAGGGTCCTTGGAGAGGTCAGAGGCCGGGCCCTGGAGCCACTCTTCACTCAGGGCCAGGCCCCGGAATCTCGAGACCAGAGTCCCCTGGCAGTGGTAACACAGGACGTGTGTGCGCGTGCGTGCAGGTGTGGGTGTATGTGTGTGAGTAGTTTGCGCATCTCTCTAGGGATCTTCAGGGTTGGGTTGGAGGAGGTGGGCAATAGGAGGATGTCAAGTTCAGTATCATCCGGCGGAAGGAATCAGGAGGCGAGGCCTGTAGGGCCCTGATGGGTGGAATCTCAGTGTTGGCGATGGGGTGGGCTCTGCGGTCCTCAGATGACCCAAATGTTGGAGGACCTGTGCTTATTTCCCATGCCTGGCTCTTCCCAGCGGTGAGGCAGTTGTAGAGGGGTGTCCCAAGTTGGGTTTCTAATCAGTGTTAAGCAGTTGAGACTCTCCTGTGTCCGTGTTGGGTTTGTGTGTGTGTGTGCGGAGCACATCAGTGTCTGCATGCGTCTCCCTGTTTCTCCCCTCCCTCTGATGTGTCATTCAAAACAAATGTAAGGAGTTCCTCACCTCCCCCCTCCCCCGCCCACCCCATGTCCCCTGCCTTCCAGGCCTCCCCTCTGCAGGAAAACCAGAATAACCCGCCCTCCTCCTGTGCCCTGACTGTGTATTTATATAGATGGAAATATACTTTCTATTTTGTATCATTGTGCCTATAGCCTCGGCCGCCTTGTATAAACCCTGATATGCTACTTACCCTGGACATGAATGTGTTGTACACCGAGGCTGCCTGCTCCTGTCGGCGGCTTTGTTTCTTTGCGATCCATTGTATGGCTTTATAAATGATAAAGTGAAAGAAAACCTGGGCTGTTGTCTAGCTGTGTTGTTTGGAAAGGGGTCTGCCAGGTCTCTGGTGGGCAAAACACGGCCTCCCCGACGCTCTGGCTGTGGCTCCAGGGCTGCCTCCACCGGACCACTCCCCTGGTCCTCCCAGCCGCTTCCCACCTCCAGGCCTTGGTTCTGATGACTGTGAGTTTTCATCTGGACCTTTCTGCTGGAAGAGAAACTCAACTCAAATTGGCTTAAGAAAATAAAAAAGGAATGTATTGGCCCCTGTGACCAAGAAGCAAGCACAGCTGGACCCAGGAGCTCAAACAGTGGAACCAGAAATGTGTCTCCATCCCTCAGCTCTGTTCATAGGCAAGTTCCATCCAGGTGATCCTGGGTGAATTTTTTGCCATTTAGCAAGTTTGGGGTGGTACCTACCGAGGCATGCCCAGGGCAGGGTGCCCTGGGAGATCGCACATGCTCACGTGGCAGCTCCAGCTCCCCATCGAGCTGACAGTGCAGCTGGGAGGTGGCTCGGGGCTGATTCGAGCACATGGGTGCTGAGACCCCTGTGGGCCAGCACAGTGAGCAAAGGGCAGCTTCTCCCACTGCTTGGTCTCAGTTTTACACTAAAAAATCATTGAGGACCCCAAAGAGCTTTTGTCCATATGGGTCCTACCTTTCCATACTTACCATGTTCTAAATGAAAACTGAGAACATTTAAAAAATGTCTACCAGTTCCCTTCCATAGCAATATTCAACTGACTACATCTGAACATAAATAGAAATTTTATGAAAAGTGATGTTATCTAAAACAAAAAAGATTGGGGTAAAGAGTAACACTTTTTCGTTTTCCAAAGCTCTCTCACGCCTGGCTTCTCAGAAGGCAGCGGGTTCTTCTACTGGCTCCTGGGTTCCCTTTGTTGTGATACCACACACGTGCCTCTCGGAGTGAAAAAGACGAGAGCTTAGTATTACTAAGGAAATAGTTTTGACCTCACACAACCCCTAAAAGCATCCCTGGGCCCCCTGGGCCCTCAGACTGTCCTCAGAGAACTCCTGTGAGGGATACGAAGACAAAGAAGCCCGGCCGCTGCCTGTGGTGGAGGAGGACTGTGTATTCCAGACCTACTATGTGCTAGCCATTGTCAGGTCTCATCTTCCCAATGCACCCGTGCGGCAGGTGGCATTAGACCCAAGTGACAGATAAGGAAACCGAGGCTGTGAGAGGTCACACTGCTTCTAATGGGCACAGCTGGTGCTTGTCAGTACTGGCGACAGCTGGCATTGGCAGACCTCGCTGAGCATGTGTGTTTTCTCATGCACACAAACCCGGCGAGATAAGGGCTGTCCTTGTCCTCATTTTACAGAGAAAGAAAGGGGTTCAAAGAGGCTGGTAACAGAAAGGGATGCTTTGAGAGGGGTGAGCTCCCCGTCCCTGCAGGTGTCCGGGAGAAGGCCTGCAGAATACCCTCCCTAGCCTCCATCCTGGGTGTGGCCGCAGGCACAGCCTCAGAGAGCCCCCTGTTCCCGGCCAAGCCCGGAGTGCAGGTGTGGCTGGGCCCTGCCTGGGAGAGCGCTGGCCTCAGAACCAGGCAGGGCTGGGTTTGTTTCTGACTCTGCTGGGACCTTGGGAGAGCTTTCTCTCTCTCTGGGCCACAGTGTTCTCATCTGTAAAATGGGATAACGCCTCCCCCGGAGGGCTGGTGTGAGGATGGAGAACACGCAGCACGGCCCTGGGTCTACTGCTGGGCTGCAGGCCCTCAAGAAATATGCACTTCCTTTCCTTCCCTTTGCCTCCTGCCTCCTCCGCACCATTTCCTTGGGCCTCTGGGCCTCTGGGGAGACTTGGCAGCAGAGAGAACTTGGAGCTGAAAGCCTCCCGAGTGATATTGATCTCGCTGGCTCCTGAGTCCAGACCACAGCGCGTGGGGATGATGGTACTGCCGCCTCCACGGCTCCAGCTTTTATGGGGTTTAGAGATCATCTCTGGCCATCGAGACAGGATGTCCGGGGTCTGGGCCCTCCTCCGAGCCTCTGCTCCACTCCCTGACTCCCAGGCCAGACTTGGGAAATCTCTCATTCCTGGATCGGGTCCTGGGAAACTAGGGGGCGTCTGTGAGGTCGCCAGCCCCCTGCCCTCCCCCAGGCCCATATCCTGCATTGACCTGGCAGCACCACGGCCCCTCCTTCCGGGAACTTGGGCTGGTTGGGGACATTAGGAGCAGGGGCCACATGGGGCAGAGGCCCTTGAGGAAGGCAGGAGACCACCCGGCAGACACGGAGAAAGCCTCACAGCCATAGAGCTTTCGAGCTGGTGGAGACCTCGGGGCTACCTTGAGGTAAGTCAACCAGTCAGTCGGTTAATTCACCAGATACACTATATTGAGCACCCACTATGTGCACTGAGCAATAGTGGGGTGTTCGTGTCCCTTGCAGCACCCAGGTCTAATGGCAGTGGGGGAGGGAGAGTGGGGAAGACATATAAAGAATCAGCAAGTACGGAACTATGATGGGATAAGTGCCCGGGGGAAAGCCATGCAGCAAGAATTTGTTAATGGATCTAGGGGGCCTTGTGGGGGAGGAGGAAGGTGTCCCTTAGGGAGTGACACTTCCCAAACGCCAGGGTTCCCAGGGTGGACAGAAGTGAATTAGGCAGAGGAGGGAGAAGAGGCGTTTCAGGCTGAGGAGACAGCATGTGTCAAGGTCCAGGGGCAGGAGGAGCAGGGTGTGTCTGACCCTATGTGCCTCCCCTGGGTGGCAGGTGTGACAGTTGTAACTTGACCTTCGTTTGAAGGCCAGGAGGAGTAGTGGTTAAGCGCACAGGCTGAGGTGTCAGGTCGCCTGGGTTGAGGTTTTGGCTCCATCTTACTAGCTGTGTGACCTTGGGCACATTGCTTGATGGCTCTGCTTCTGTTCCCACATCTTGTAAATGTGGATGGTAGCCGTGGCACCCAACTCGGGTTCTTGTAGGAACTGAGAGTCTGTTCCTGTAGAAATGGCTTGGGGCAGCACCTGGCAAACAGGAAATGTTAGCTACATGTCTTGTTTATTTGATCTTTTTTCCCTCCCTCACTAGACAATAGTCCCTGAGAGCAAGGACCCAGGTCTGCATCTAGAGCCCCAGCACAGTGTCTGGTATGTGGGAGGCCCCCCCATCAGTGTTTGTGGAAGGAGCACGGTAACAAGGTCAGTGTAGCCAAAGGACGCCGGGGTGGGGGAGGTTGGGGCAGAGAGGGTGGAAGGGAGAGAGGGCTTCCTAGGTCATGCGAGAGGGTTGGTGTTTGTTGTGAGGGAAGGGGAAGTTTTTGAAGGTTCTTAATCGAGGGGCCATGGGATCATGCTGGCATTTTGCAAAGATGGCTGGGCTGTGTTTCAGTACCCATTGAACTCCAAGTATATGTTAGATGTTGTAGTAAGTGTTTTATTGTGATCTCATTTATCTATTTCTAAAATGACCCTGAGAAATAGATAATACAACTAACTAAGGAAACGAAAGCTGAGAAAGATTAATTTCCCCGAGATCTCATAGCTGGAAAATGCTACAGAAATGGGCTTAAGATCGCTTTAGCTCTCTATTGTTTAGGATACTAGTTCATCTTCCATAACAGAGATCCCAAATTATCAAACATTTCAATGTGATAGAAGTTTCCTTCTCTGTCGAGTAAAGGCTTCAGCTTGTATTACAGCTCTTCCCATAAAGTTGTTCAGGAACCCTGGGTGCCTTAGTTTTGGTGCCCTGCCATCCTCAATATGTGGTTCATTATGGTTGCACTAGCTCCTGCCATCGCAACTGCATTCCAGTCCACGGAAAGCCAGAAAGAGGAAGGGAAGGCAAGCTCTTCTCTTTCAGGACACAGTACATGGTTTGCATTGTGGTATACATTATATCTGCTCAGATTGCAATGGCCAAAACCATCACATGGCCTCAACTGGCCGCCGGAAAATGTTACTTCTGTGCTCTTCAGCCATGAGTTCAACCATACTTCTGGGGACTTGTTGCTAGAAGAAGCAGAGGAGAGTGAACATGGCGAGTAACTGTTAGTTTCTGATTCACACTCCAATGCCAGCAGGACGGAGAACCCCTCTGTGGCTCCAGAAGCAGGAGGTGAGGCCTGCACCGTGCTGCTTTCTGGGGCTACACCCAGAGGACGCTCCGCAGTACGTCTGGAAAAGCTCAGTCATCGATTAGACACAGGGGTGATGGGAGGAGAGAGTTGGGGAGGACTGTTTGCACATGGGTGACACGCTGAGCTGAGAAACCTTGGGTTGAGCAACACGTCGGAGTTGGACGTGTTGAGGGAAGCAGATATGGGACTTCTGGGTGGAAATGTTCACTTGGCTATTAGAAGCGAAGGGTCAGGGCTGGAGATGAGGTTCAGGAGCTATAATAGTTGCACAGCCCAGTGGTTGCCCTTTTTCATGGGAAGGACCTGACCTACAGGCATGGTCCCCAGTGGCTGTGTCTGTGTGTTGAGGTACCTGACCACTTCCTCCCCGTTATATGGCTGGTCCAGGGGTGAGTAGCCGATTCAAGTCAGGACCATCCAAGGTCCTCCCTGGACTGGAGAAAGGAGAAGAGAAAGGGTCTGTGTCCAAGGGGGCTGGCTGCATGGGCTTCTCAACATTATCTCCATAGAGGTGATGAGACACGGGAGAAGGGTGGGCCTGTGTCTCAGCACAAAGGACAGGGACGGGGGCAAGGCAGAGGTCCCTGTGTTCCACGCGTGGCCCAGAAACTGCAGAGAGAATAGCCTGACTCACAGGGCCACGCAGACCAGATGATGGACATGTCAGGAGTGACCTCTGGGGACAGAAGACTTGAGGTCCAGATGGGCCTGCCTCAACGCCTTGGCACCACTGAAACTCCAAGTATTGGGCACAGCTTCAGGTTTCTCACTACTTCAGTGGAGAGGCTTATGTGATGCAGAACGTAAGTGGAGTCAGAAAAATTGTGTTTTTGTGGATTCAGATTCATCGTGGCCTGAAGGCATCGTGGAGTGAGGAGGGTCAAGGGACCAGGGGCACATCCATGTGTGGGGAGGAGGGGAGGAGAAGAGGAGAGGAAGAGGGTGCTGGAAGGAGACAGAGTTCTCAGAAAGGAAGGAGAACCTGGAAGGATTGCTGTCTTAGCAGGCAACTGAGCGACATCTTCCAGGAGGAAAAGGCTGGTCAACAGTCCAGCCACCCCCTTAGAATCCAGTCGAATGAGCTCTGGGAGAAAGTCATGGGATTTGACCAAGAGGAGGTCATCCTGGTGTTTTCCTCTGGGGAAGGAGTGATAGTGAGGTGGGAGCGGGGGGTGAGGAAGTGGCTCAGCACAGTGTCTGGCTGAAATGTTTGCAGAGTTGGTGACTTGATGTGTGAGCAGGAAGTGCAGACACAGCCTGTGTGGACAGCTCTTTAAAACCCCGCCTGCCGCCCACCCCAACTTCTTTCCCTGAGCTCTGCCCTCTGTGGTCAGGGGGTCACATTGGCCTAGGTTTCCTCACGTGAAACAGGGATGGGGAAGGCAGAGACCAGGAAAATAGATTTGACCTGGAAACCGGAAGCCCCCTTCGGGTGGCCTCTCAGATGGAGCTGTGTGACACGGAACCCTGATCGTCCCTGCGGGGTATCGGCAGGTGTCAGCTGGGAGGGAGAAGCCGCCTCTGAATGACACTCCTTCAGAGGACTAAAGCCAGGGAACTCTACCCCACTGAGATAAGGAGGTGAAATCCAGGTGAGACGCAGCCTGAGCCTTTGTGTACCGGGTGTTACATTACCGCCTCTCACCCACTTCCTCCCTCCACTTCCTGCTCCAGAGCTCATGCCCAGCCTCTGATAACCCAAATCTGGGATTGGCTGGCGGGTACACAGGCAGGCAGGGAGTGGGCACCTGGGGAGGGTGGGTGTTTGGGACCTGCAGCGGGGTGTTTGGGACCTGCAGGGGGAAGCTGAGGAGGCAGTTCCCCGTCTCACCTGTGTAGCGCCTCCACCTTCCCTAACCAGCTGCTCTTTCCCTCTTCCTTTCCCATTTGTTGTGCTCTTACTTCCCATCACTGCTCTTTTTCTGTCTCCCTGGCAGCTTCCCAGTCCCCACCCACCAGAGTCACCTGTTGACAGGCTGTTGATGACAGTGGTCCTTCGTGGAGGATGGGTGGAGACCGGGGAGCCTCCCTTCCCAGGGACCTTGGAGAACAGGAGAGGCCTAGGCGTGGGGTGGTGGGTGGGGGGAGAGCTCAGGGAGGATTTTGGAAATCCAGAGGGAGGGATTCTGTGATCTGTGGTTTTCCACTCCAGCCTTAGGGCAGGCGGATGGCTTCCCAGTGCAGGCACGGGCCTATGCCTCCCTCCAGCGGTCATCAGGGGCACTGCAGTCACTCCTGTGCCTCCTGGAAGAAGTCATAGTGGCAGCTGGCTGAGAGACACGGTTAATAGTGAGCTGGAATCAGAGTAACTGGCACTTAGAGGCAGACTGTTTATTAAGAGCTCCAGGGGACCTGGAGGCCTCTGTTCCCATCATCAATCACCCCTCCTATGGATTGGAGCTGGTCCAGAGCCTCACTGACCTGCAGGTAGCCAGTGGTGGCAGGAGCCGGGGAGGCCCTGGGCCCAAGGTGTGGCTCAGTGGAAGGGGCACTGGACAAGCAGCCAGGATACTTGGGCACAGTGGCGGCTGGCTAAGAAAATCCCCCTCTCAACCCCTCCGTGTCCCCTTTTTAGCACGGGCCCCTCGGACAGATGATGTTTCTGGGTGCCTTTTCGCAGCCCCGTATGACCTGTTCCATGTTCTTACTCCCTGGTCGGCAAGGCCAACCTGCCCACCCCCTGCAGCGGGCCTGCTGTCCACCCTCTCTGCCCAGTTGGCAGGCAGGCGAGTGTCTCTCCTACAGTCCCAACTGCCCTTAGGAAGGGCCCAGCCCCTGGAAGTTCTGTTCTGCTCACCCTTCCATTTGAGCACATGCTCGGACGTTCCAGCTCCCACTGAGATGGGAAGCAGCTGCTTCCCGTCCTGAATATCTGGGTCTGAGAACCAGGCATGCCGGCATCTGTCCTCCCCGGGCCTGGCTAGTTTACTTCCCTCTTCTTGTAAGTCAGCGTCCCCCAGGAAGTGAGTGAGAATGAACATCCATGTTTCTCTTGAGGACTCTCATTCCTCTGATGTTACCAAACTGCTCCCTGGTCTTTACGAAAGAGCATCTGATTGGAAACAAAAATAAACAAGTGAATAGGCCTCCTTTCCCTGAAGAGCAGTGATGGTGGGTGACTCTGAAGGGCAGGACCAAAGCACTGGTAAACCAGCTGGAAAACAAAGACAGGACAACATTCTCCTTTCACCTGCACAGAAAGCATGAGCACATGGTCGGGGAGGAGTAGCCTTCAAGGCCTTCCAATCTGGGCTTCATGACCCCAGGCCAGTTATCTGACCTCTTGATGCCTCAGTTTCCTTGTCTGTAAAATGGGATAGTAACGACTTCCTGACAAAGTTATGTGAATATTAGTGATTATATATGTAGAATGTCTAGTCCGCTGCTTGCGTGGGTTATCGGGAGGGAAGGAACATTTATTGACTGACTATGATGTGCCAGGCCTGTGTCAGATGCATAGGATTTTATTTACAATAAACTCAATGATCTGGTCATTATCATCCTCATTTCACAGATAAGCAAACCAAGGCTCAGAGAAGGGGACAGTTCAGCTCATAAAAGCTGGCAAAAGGGTTTGACCCTCCATCTCTCTGCTTGTAAGACTGTGCTTATTTAGAAAGGTGTGGATGGGGTGGAGGCATGAACCTGCTGAGGGCAGGTCCTGAGAAAGAGAAGTCCTGTGAGACCAGAGAGGAGAAGATGAGAGGTTGTAGGCACAGGACTCAGAGAGGAGAGTCAGGGCTCTTGAGCTCTGGGACCACCTCATCTCACCAGGCCCTTAGAAAGCAAGGCGGCTGAGCTCAGAGAAGGGAAGGGGCTTTCCCAGGTCACTTGACCTCTTTGAGCTTGGCTGGCCCAAAGATCCAGTGATAGGACATTCTAGAATAGGCATCAAGAGGCTGAAAAGGCTGGGCACAGTCTCCATGATGCTTTGGGGAAGAATCCAGGGCCTGGACACAGGTGACACAGGGCGCAGGACCACAGGGGGCAGTGGCGACTCCTCTTGAAGAGGGGATGGTGGTGGGAAGCATGAGGTCAATATGGGGGGCCTCCTGCTCAGAGTGAGCTGGGAGAGCTCCAAGGCAGTACTTCAGGGAGGGGTTTACTTCCCCTGAATTGGGGGTGGGAGGGTGGGGCTGGGATGCTCCTGGGCTCAATAGGAGAGAACCAATCTCAAGGGAATGTTGGGAAGAGGGAAGAAGCCACAGAGAGGCTCAGTTGCAGGGGTGGGCAAACTTTTTGACTTGAGGGCCACAATGGGTTCTTAAACTGGACCGGAGGGCCGGAACAAAAGCATGGATGGAGTGTTTGTGTGAACTAATATAAATTCAAAGTAAACATCATTACATAAAAGGGTACGGTCTTTTTTTTTTTTTTTAGTTTTATTCATTTCAAACGGGCCGGATAGTTTGCCCACGGCTGGTTTAGAGTCTGTGTCGGTCAAACATCCAGCTGTGGCCAGGGAGGCCAGTCACCTGGTCCAGAATTCCCTCACACTTTAAAAGACAGCAGAAGGAGAGTCCTGCCACCTTCCTACCTCTGTCCAGGTCCTGGGACAGGGGCTGGTTTTCAGGATGGAGGCTGTAAGGCAGTGATTCCCAAAGTGGGCGCTACCGCCCCCTGGTGGGCACTGCAGCGATCCAGGGGGGCGGTGATGGCCACAGGTGCATTTGTTTTAACTTTTTTTGTATTACCTTTCTATTTTGAGTTCAATAAATAGTTTCATAATTTCAAACTTCAATGTTTCTAATTTACACCTTTCTGTCTGTGTCAGTCAAACATCCGGTAGAAACATTAATACATATATCTTTCTGTTTAATTGCTATTAAAATTAAAAAAAAATTAATTTCCAGGGGGCGCTGAGTAATATTTTTTCTGGAAAGGGGGCGGTAGGCCAAATAAGTTTGGGAACTACTGCTGTAAGGCATCGGAAAGAGGATGTCGCCCTCTTGTGGCCATGGCGGTACTGCAAAGCCGAGGCCGGAAGATCAGAGGAAGCGCCCCAAAGAGCCACAAGTCCCAGTTGATGAAACACTTTGGAGCTCCTCCTAGGTGTCAGGCTCCCTCCTGAGTGAGGAGCAGGAGCAGGGTGCAGGGAGACAGCAGCAGCTTCAAGATGCAGTGCTGAGAGTGTGGCTTCCTCCAAGGTACTCTGGGGCTCTAAGGCTCCCGGCACACTACAGTAGCCGCAGTGCTGGGGACTAGAACAAAAGGACGAGCACTGAGCTCCTAGCATGAGCCAGGCTCCGGGCTACCCACTGAGGATGCAGAGACGGGTCGGAGCTGGCCCATGCCCTCCACGGTCTATGCTGGACACGGACAAGAGACCAGGTGGCAACCACGCATTCATCTCCAGGGTGGAGGAACAGGGTTAGGGGCACAGCCATTTCTCCCTGGAAGGGTTTCTGAGCAATACCCGGGCCGCTCTCCTCCTCACCCTCAGTCTTTTTCAGGCCAGGGGGAGAGTCTCATTGGGGTGGGAGTCTGGGAGGAGGAATGGACTTAGCAGTCCAGTGCCCTGTGCTTGCTCTCTGGCCCTGGGGAGCCAGCAGGCTCTCAGAATGTTTGCATTCCAGTCTGCTCCCTGCCAGGTGCAGGGGCCCGTCCTGTGCAGGGGCCTGTGGTGCTCAGCACTGCTCCTCTCTGCAGCGATATAGGAGCAGGTTCCTGTGGCCACAGATCTAACGTCACATTCTCTAACCGGCATTATCACTAATGTTTTGATATTCATCTTCTGACTTTTGATCAATATCTCAATTGTTTCTGAACTCAGGAGTGGAGAGATAATGTTATTTATTGATCCTCCAAAGCCCTAGAGCAGTGGTTCTCAACCTTCCTAATGCCGCGATCCTTTAATACAATTCCTCATGTTGTGGTGACCTCCAATTTCATTGTTACAAATTGAACATAATTAAAGCATAGTGATTAATCACAAAACAATATGTAACTATATACGTGTTTTCCGATGGTCTTAGGCGACCCCTGTGAAAGGGTCGTTCGACCCCCAAAGGGGTCGCGACCCACAGGTTGAGAACCACTGCCCTAGAGAGTGGTGGGTCTCCCCCATGGTGGGGGAGGGGTGGTTCTGCTTGCGTGGGTGACATTTGTCACAACTGAGGGGAAGATGCTCCTGGCATCTAGTGGGTCTAGGGCAGGGGTCCTCAAACTATGGCCCGCGGGCCACATGCAAATACAAATATTATATTTGTTCCCGTTTAGTTTTTTTTACTTCAAAATAAGATGTGTGCAGTGTGCATAGGAATTTGTTCATAGTTTTTTTTTTTAAACTATAGTCTGGCCCTCCAGCGGTCTGAGGGACAGTGAACTGGCCCCCTGTTTAAAAAGTTTGAGGACCCCTGGTCTAGGGCTACATCTAGGCCAGGAATGCTAAGAACATCCCAGAACACACACAGCAGTTCCTCACAACAAGAATTATTCAGCTCAAAGTGTCGACAGTGCTGAGTTGATAAAACCTGACCTAAAGCATAGGGTGTTATGAGAAGTTAAAACAGAAGGTAAGCCTTGGTGGGGGAAAGGTTTGTGAACTGAGAATTCAAAGAAGGCTTTTGGGAGGAAGTAATCTCTGACTTGGGTTCTAAAGTGCAAGGTGGAGATTTCCATGCAGATATGGAGTATAAAGTGAGATGTGTGAAAGAATATCCAGGCAGTGGAACAGCATGTGCAAAGGCGTGGAGGGTGAGAGGCTATGGTCCAGCTGGATGAGTACGCCTGGGCAGGGGCTGTAAGCCAGAGATTAGGCTGTGGAGGTGGGCGGGGCCGAGCATAAAGGGCCTTGCATACTGTGCTAGGGAGTATGTTTTCATAAAGGATAGAAAAGCATAAAATACATTCAGCTAAGAGCACGAAACACCAATGTATAAATGTGCCGAGTTAAATGAATTATCACTTATATGGTAGTGTTTCCAGTTTGTGGCTGTTGTGAATAAAGCTCCACAAACATTTTTTGTACATGTCTCTTGGTGTTCATTCTTATAACTTTGGGGGGGGGGATGTGGGGGTGTGTATAGACCTAGTAGTGGAATGACTGGGGCATGGAGTATGCTTATGTTCAACTGTGGTTGGCATTGTCAAATAATTTTCCAATATTCTTATAGAAATCTACACTTTTACCAATTATGTAAAATAATTCTCACTGCTCTCCATCTTCACTTAATACTGACAGTTTCTTTAATTTTAGCTTTTTTGGAATATGTGTAATGGCAGGCATTTCATTATGTCTTTTTAAAAAATAAGGTTTGTCGGTATATAATTTACATGTAGTAAAACTCTCCATTTCAGGTCTACAGGTCTATGAATTTTCAGTATAAAAATATATAATATTTTCCATCATCCCCAAAGTTCTCTTTTATAGTCAGTCCTCTTCTGTCACCTCTCGTACCTGTCACCTCTGGCACTCTGGCTTTCTGTCTTTTTAGTTTTGCCTTCTCCAGAATGTCATGTAAATGGAATCATAAAGTAAGTTGCCTTTTGAGTTCGGCTACTTTCACTTAGCCATATGTTTTTGAGATTCATCCGAATGGTTGCATGGATGAGAGAGATGGGTAACTTCAAGATCAAGATGGAAACCATAGGAAAAATCAAAAGGAAAGACTAGAAATAAAAATACAGTAACAGAAATAATGAATGCTTTTGAGGGGCTCATCTCTCATCTTTCTCTTTTCTTCCATGTCATCATTTTCAGCGTAAACGGTTGGCTAATACAGGAGAGTAACACGGATAGGAAAGAATGTGACAGGTTCCTTGGTCGTATGTGTTTCTTAGAACACCATCATCTTTTTCTCAGTTCAAAGCAAGTTCTGTACCAATGGGAAGCTTGGCTCTCCGCCTGTCACTGCCCCATACCCAGTCACAGATGTAACATGGCTTACCTTCTTATGATTATGCATTTATATCTTTCCCCATTAATTTAATTTCAGCTTATCCCTGTAGTTATATTTCAAGTGTGCTAGGTCATGCTTTTTTTGTTGTTGTTTTTAAATCCATTCTTATAACCTCTGCCTTTCTGTTTAAATGTTTAGGCCACGTCTTGGTCTGTTTGGGTTGCTATAGCAAAACACCACAGACCGAGTAGCATAGAAATGACAAAATTTATTTCTCATAGCTCAGGAGGCTGGGAAGTTCCGGATCAAGGCACCAGCGTGGCTGTGTTCTAGTGCGGGCCCTCTTCCTGGTCCACAGCTCGTGCAGGCTTGCTGTGCCCTCACCTGGTGGGAGGGACAGGGAGCTCTGGCGGGGGGGGGTCTCCTACAGGAAGGGGCTTTAGTCCCATTCACGGGGGGTCCATCCTCATGATCTGATTGCCTCCCAAAGGCCTCACCTTCTAATACCATTACACTGAACACTGGGATTTCAACATATGAATTTGGGGCGGGGGGGGGGGCACACAAAAAACATTCAGACCATAGAAGGCCATTCATATTTAATGTAATTATTGATATGTGTGGACTTAGGTCTACCATTTTAAAATTTGTTTTATGTTTATCTCTCCCTTTGTTTTTTTAGTGCCTCTGTTCCTCCTATTCTGCTTTCTTCTGGATTGCTTGAGCTTTTTTTGAATTCAGTTTAATTTATCTATCTATTTATTTATTTTTGTTTATTTATTTATTTTTTATCTATACCTCTTTGATTCTTTTGTCATTGCTCTGAGGATACATCCTTAACTTTTCTCTGTATTTAACATTACCATTGTACCACCTCAAATAGATAGAGGAACTTGCAACTGTATAGATCAATTTCCAACCTCACCTCCTTTATGTTATAGTTGCTGTATATATTATATCCACATTCATTGAAAGCCCCACAAGACAATTTTATAATTCTTCATACATATTGGAAATAAACAAATAGAAAAAAATTGGCCGTTATATTTACTCAGATATTCACAATTTCTGATGCTCTTCATTTGTTCCTAAACATGCACTTTCCTCTGGTGTCCCTTTAGCCAGGAGAACTGACTTGAGCATTTCTTGTAGTGCAGGTCCTTTGTCAATGAAATCTGTTGCTTTTATATGAAAGTGTGTTTTGCTTTCAGTTTTGAAATTTCTTTTCACTGGATATAGAATTCTGGTTGATAGTATTTTATTTTCGTACTTTAATGATGTTGTTTCCTAGTTTCTGACCTCCGTGACCGCTGGGATTCTGTGATCACACTGTTGTCCAAAAGTAAATGTAATGTTTCACTTTTCTCTAGCTCCTTTCAAGGTTTTCTCTTTTTCTTAGGTTCAGCAGGTTGATCACAATGTAGCCAAGAATAGTTTTATCTGAATTTACCTTGTTTGGTGTTTGCTGTACTTCTTGAATCTACATACTATTTATGCCTTTCACCAAATTTGGAGATTAAAAAAACATTTTTCTTGCCCTAACCGGTTTGGCTCAGCAGATAGAGCATTGGCCTGCGGACTCAAGGGTCCCAGGTTCGATTCCGGTCAAGGGCATGTATTTTGGTTGCGGGCACATCCCCAGTGGGGAGTGTGCAGGAGGCAGCTGATCGATGTTTCTCTCTTATCGATGTTTCTAACTCTCTATCCCTCTCCCTTCCTCTCTGTAAAAAATCAATAAAATATAAAAAAAACCCAAAAAACAAAAAACATTTTTCTTTAAATAGTTTTTCTGTTCCATTCTTTCTCTCCTTCCCTTTGGGAATCCTAGTACCTTTTGAAATTGTTCTGCATGGCACTACTCTCTTTTCCTATCCCCCTTCCTTGCTTTTTTAGGTTGGTTGATTTCCTCAAGCTCCCTGATCCTTTCCTCTGTCATCTCCATTCCACAATTAAGCCCATCAAGTGAATTTTCTGTTTCAGTAATGAATTTTTCAGATACAATTTCCTTTTGGTTTATTTAATTATTTTTATTTCTCTGCTGAAATTGCTGTGTCTCTCTCTCCTCCCCCCCCCCCCGCCATTTATTTTGAGTAGATTTTCATATACCCAGTTGAGCAAAGTTATAATAATGGCTTTAAAGTCCTGGTCGGATAATGTCAACATCTGGTCGTTCTCAGGCTTGACCTCCAGTTGGTTGTCTTTTCCCTTGAGAATGGGTCACATTTTTCTGGATCTATGAATGTCACTGATTTTGACAGCTTGTAGCTGTGCCATACAGCTGTTTATTTGAGAAGGGTCTTTGAAATGGACGCCTCAGCAATCAAAAGCTTAATGTCAGGCACTTATGCTACAGTTGGATGTTCTCACCTGTCACTCAGCGGTGGACATTACTCTCCCTGCTGTGGTCCTAGAAGTGGCCATTTCTGTAAGGAGCTCGGGTTTCTTTTAGTGCACAATGGTATTTAGAGACCGAGGTACGTGCTCACTGTCATTGGGGTGTTTCTATTCCCAAGCCTTCTCAGTGGAGGTGGGGGATATATGGATATACATAGAGTAAATAAAAGAAGAGGCCATAACAGAGGGAGCTGTATTGCCTTAGTAAACTACTTAAGCAAGCCAAAACCTAAGCCAGGGTCAATGCACTGAAATCTGAGACAATGAAACTTAAGAACAGCCAATCACAAACAGCTAGCTAGGCTTTCTCAAACAAGGCAACTATAGCCAATCAAATAGTTTCTTTGCTTTGTGTCTGCATCTGCTCTGTGAAACAAAATAGTACCACAGACATGGAAGCATGGAACAGACGGACAGATCTCAGAAAAAAGGGAGGAAAGGTGGTGGGAAGAGATTAACCAAAGAACTTATATGCATGGACACAGACAATAGTGAGGTGAGGACCTGGGGTGGGACAGGAGCTGAGTGGAGGGGGGCAAAGAGGAGGAAATGGGGGACATTTGTAATACACTCAACAATAAAAAAATATATATTTTTAAAAATGGGGAGTTTCCTCACCAGATAAAAAACAAACGAAACAAAGGAAAACACACCTCTCCCCAGCTCCTATCTGTGGGGTGCTCCTGACTACTTTCAGTTTAGTGCTGCCCAATTTAAAGTGCTCAGCTAAACTCTTGCAATTTTTAATGTGACTCAGTTCATCTTTTAACAATATTCAAACAAGCAAACAAAAATATGTGTACATATGTATGCATTTATACATTCAAACATGTATCTATAGTCAAACACACGCACACACATTTACATCTATATTTTAATATCTCTATATATTGAAAGCTGAGTTCACATCATTACCTTAATCCCAGAAGGTTTATTCTTGTTTTCTCCCTGCCTGTAGTTCCTACTCCCATCTCTGATAGTGAAAACCTGGGCTCCCATTGTCCTTGTATATTTCCTATTTGTTCCATCTCTCTCTCTCTTTCCCTGCTGCCACCCAACTCCCACCCGTCTGGTCCAGACACCCTCCTCATCTTGCATGGGACATACTTACACTAAAAAGTTACTGTTTACCTGAAATTCCAACTGGGCGTCCTGTGCTTTTACTTGCTTGATCTGGTAGCCCTTCTGAAGAGCTATCTCAGCGTCAGTGCTCCTGCAGGCTCAGCTGGTCAGAGGCCTTCAGGTCACTGTGCTGAAGCCCAGTCCTTCCCCTGCACAGGTGTTGATCCCTAGAACCCTCCGCAATAAACTTCCTGTTTGCTCATCTCCACCTTGAGTCAGCCTCCTGGGAACCTGAGCTGCAACACCAAGTCGCTATTTTATTTTTTCCCTTAGTCCTGAGACCCCTGACCCACACTGATGGAAGTCCAGAGTAGCTGGCCCCAGGGCCCGGGTTTATTTTAGGAGGGCCTAGTAAAAGCTCAGGATGCCAGGCAGACCTACAAGTCTTGTGATGGCTCTAATGCCCACTAGGGGGCAGTCGTTACCCACACGTAAACAGAATGAGCGGCCCATGGAGGACAAGGGGTGGGCTCAAGAAGAGGGAGATGTGGTGTGTACGTGCGGGAGGGCACGTGTGGGCTGTGCAGGCAGGAGCGAGAGCCTGCATGACCTGTCTGTGTGCACATTTGCGTGAGCCCAGGTGTGTCCTCAGTAACTGACCCTCGGCAAGTCGCTCCTGACCTCCGTTTTCCTATCTGTCCAATGAAGGGGTCTTTCCATGCTGACAGTCTGTGTTCCTTTGTGGCTCAGCACCTCTGGGTCATCTCTTTAGAAATCCCTCTGCTTGTTTAAAAGAATGAAGGACTCCAGGCCATTGATTTGAGGCAGGGACCTGGGTGGGGAGGAGAGAAAGAGGGATGGAGAGGTTTTGTTTTCTGTTCCTCAAAACACTGCTTTAATTGGTTAAAAAAATTTGTATTTCATTTCAATAAAAATTTTATTTCAAAATAACCTGAGTTTGTAAGTCCCATACAAAGGCACTAGTGCCCTGAGATGATGCCTTACTCATTTGCAGGAATCTGGTCCGACCACTAATTCTCAGAACTATTGGACTTTCCAACCAAGGGCCCCTCACCCGGGGATACAGATAGAAGGCTGAAGCCCAGGAGTCAGGTCAACCTTCCTGAGCCTTGCTGCTCGTGAAATTGCTGGGCCTCAGTCTCATCTGTAAAATGGGAATATTGGCACTATTGTTCTGAATACTGTTGAGTGTTCTGGTCTCCGTTCTATCATACTATGTCTCTGTGACCCTGACCCTTCTCTGGGCCAACACCCTTTGTTTGCTCATCAGCAGCAGGGAGTACCAGTGCTCATTTCGTGTTCTTGTGCTGAACAGGGCGAGGTTTGTGAAACCACCCAGTACATAGTAGGTCCTAAAATTATTCCAAGTTCCTTTTCTGACCAGCACATCTTCCCTACCAAAGGTTCCTCTGCCGTCACCCTGACCTCCTCGAGGTCACAGTGATAAGTCACCCATCCCTTTCCAGGTCATCTGTGCTTAGGGCACCGTGAGAGCTTCGGCAGTCAGGAAGGCTCTGGGCCAGACTGACCAGCTTCTGGGGGATTTTCTGTCACCCCAGAAATATTACCATGTGACTTGCTGCTCCTCTGCCCCTGGGGTGAGGGGGTGGGTGGGTGGAGGGTGGTGGTGTGGGTAGGAGGGGTGGAGATGTCATGTCACCTACCTCTGTGAGAAGGGGGACTCTTGTTTGTTCTCCCTGTGTTTCTCCCCTACACTGCCCCTGCCTCCCATGTGGACAGCCTGCTCCTTGGGGAGCCTCTGGGGCTGGGGCTGCAGGGTGCAGAGCAGGAATTGCTTACAAAGACCAGTCTTTCTGGCCCTTTTTTTCTCTTCCTGGAAGCTTGAGTTCTTTGAGAGGCGAGCCCTTTGGGGGAAGCATCCCTGCGGCTCTTTCCTCTGGCAGTGCCCATGGCGGGCAGGACCTCCGAGTGGACTGCCCCATGTGTCTGGGACAGGTGTTCTCTGGTGCCAGTTGGCCCAGAGGCAGCAGAGGCCCTGGCATCCTGGGGACCATGTGGCTTTGGACCAGGAGTCACAGAAGTAACCAGTGGGGACGAATGGCCAGTGACCACTTGTGCTCCCCTTCCCGTGATGCTGGTGAGAGAGGTTGGGCGGGCGTCTCATTAAGGACTGAGACTGAATATCCCGCCTCCAGGTGGGATGGGGGTTCCGTGACAGATTTAACTGGATTCAAAGACATTTTTAGAAATGACATTGCTCACACAACTGAAATTGTGCAGCCAATTTAGAGATGCTGTTTCTGAATTTCCCATAGCTCCCCACAGAGCCTCGACCACAGGAAATGCCATTGGGCCCTTCTCTGCTGGGAGCCAATCACAGTCTTGCCACTGCTGAAGGCGCAATGCAAGGGGTGCGGCAAAGAGTCCCTGGCTTGGTCCCAGACGGCAGATACCTTGAGATCATTGGTTTTCTTGGCAAAGATTTGCTGAAATGAGTGACAAGAATAACAGTCACCATTTATTGAGTGCTTATCCTCTGCTGAGTGTGCTTCCAAGCTCGTTGTGTAGATCATCACCCCATTAGGCCTTGCAGCAGCCCCTCCAGGTTGATACTACCTTGTTCCCATCTTCCCGGTGGGAAACCTGAGGCTTGGAGAGGTGGTCCACTCTCCAAAGTAAGGAAGCAAGCGAGTGGCAGAGCCAGGCCGGTCACCAGGTGGCCAGACTCCAGAGCTCTCTTAAAGAGCTTACAGCAAGTAAGTAGTTGACATACTGAGCAAAGTAACTAAACACCAAAATAACAATTAGTCTAATGAGGAAATGGCCAGTCAGGCTGAGTTCATTTTCTGTCTCAGACACTTCTCTTCAGCGACCCTTTCTCTCCCTTAGGACCCCCCCCCCCCACCCGCCAGTCTGTAGGGGAAGCGAGGCCACTTGCCCATCTGCGGACCCTCTGGGGGCCTCTGGTCCTGACTCTGGGCTGGGAGTCAGAGCGCTGGTGCCTTTTCTACCCGGAATGGACAGAAATGTTCTTTTTTTCTTTTTCTTTCTCCAATGCCATGTTGTGAAGGCAGAAAATCCTTGAGGAGTGAAGTCACATTTTCCATGCCCCGGAAAGCTCTGAAGAGCAGTGGAGTACTCTTGTAACCAGAGGAGGCTGGGGACAAAGGAAGCTTATAATTTTTGTAAACAGAGGCTTGGGAGAGGCCTGCCTGCCATGGCTTTCCCAGGGGGAGGGAGAAGGGGAGAGGCAGAATTCGGAAAAACCCGAAGAGGGCAATTGTGGGACTGGTCAGCGCTGAGGCCTGGCAGCCAGGCCCAGACCCCCTGGAGGGCGGGTCATGAGGAGGGTGTTCTGAATCCCTCCTGTCTCCTTCCCCAGTGCTGCTCCCGCACCCACTGTGGTTTCTGCTAAACTACAGGTTGACTTGCTGAAGAACCAAGACCACTGGGCTTGGAGTTAAGAGCCTGGGGTCTCTGCCACCGGCCTCGGGGGACAGGCTTGGGGACTCGGAGCCGGATCTGGAGGAGGGAAGGGAGTGCATGCTGCTCACTGAGAGCCCACACTGACTCTCATGTGCTCACTCCCTTCACCCGCCTGCTTCCCCAAACCACTCCTGTGACCCCGTGACCCAGTCAGCCCAGACCACCTGCTGTAGCTCTGGGCAGACTGACGGGAGCCCTGAGGGGGAACTTTTCTTTTCATCTTTGGATTTGCACCCCCATCCCTTTGTCTTCAAAGAAACTTTCTCTCTCTCTCTCTCTCTCTCTCTCTCTCTCTCTCTCTCTCTCTTTTGTGTGTGTCTTTCCTCCATTTCTGTGCAGCCTTCATGAGAGCCACCTGCTCAGATCTAATGTGCAAAGTGCTGAAATGGCCACCTGTCCTCAAACTTCCATCCCACGCAGGCCGGCCTAGAGCCTGACCACTAGGATAAGATCAGAGAATGTTCCGATTGGAGGGTTGTAAGAGCCTAACTTTCACCGGAAGCCCAGTCCCCCCAGTTTAGGGAAAGGAGTGCTGACCCCAGTGGCACTCTGCTGGCCACATTTATCCCTCGGCACAGTTTGGCCACCTGTGAACTTACGCACTGTGGTGTCAGGGTTAGCTCCCTCGAGGAGCCAGTCTGCCTGGATTTAAAGTCTAGCTCTGCCACTGAATATCTGAAAAACCCCTGCCTCAGTTTCGTGGTCTGTAAAATAGGGTTAATGATAGTGCCTTCCCCAAAGACTTTGAGATAAAGCATTAGAACAGGACCCTGCATGGAAGCCAACAAAAATGTCACCTGAAGCTAAGCTGCCTGTTCACTCCTTTGCACTGTAGGGTCGTCAAAGCCTTTAACACTTGGAGTGCGGGTGAATTTCCCGCCAAAATATAAGATGGCTCTGTCTTTTGGTTTTGTTCCATCCACCAAAAGGGTGGATTACAAACGAATATTTGGTAATACGCAGTTACAATCGGCCCGAGTTTACACGTTTCCCGCACTCCACCGCAAATCTATATGAACCGAGTTAAAGACGGCTCCCGCGGAGTACGCGCAATTCACGCGAGCCGACTTAACTCGTTTCCCGCACTCCAAGTGTTTTAATATGCTACGGGCAACCAGAAGCTCCAAGATGGTTGGTACAGTGGCAGCATTTCTCAGGATTATTTGTTCAGACAAACCTCTTTCCATGGAGTATCTAAAAGGGTTAAAGTTCCTCCGATCGTATTCTGGGAAACATTGCGAATCCAAACCCCTCATTTTTATAGCCGAAGAGAAGTGGAGGCCCCTTTGCCCAGTCACTGGGGACCGGTTGGGGGTCGTGGTCAGGGTGTGTCCGAGTCAGCTAGGAGGGCAGGTTCAACTCGGCCCCAGGACTGTGTCAACGGCATTCCGGAAATATCACCATGTGACTTGCTCCCCTTCTAACAATGATGCAGGTATGGGGGCCCTGCATCAACACTCAAAGCTGGGTTGATGGCAGTTGGTGAAAGTGGTTGTAGGGGAGGGCTGGCTGGCTCAGAATAGAGGGAGGTGGACTCGGAGGAGCTTAGCGGGTCAGCTCTTACTTCTAGGACTAGGAGAGGGGGCAGCAGAGGTGAGATGACACATATCAGAGAAGGAAGCATCCTTGGGCATCATCTGGTCTAGAGATGTGCATTAGCTGTGTAACTTTTCTTTAAATGAAAGCAAAAATGGAGCCCCACTAGATGAACAAAGATGAAAGGAAGTGTTCTGGTTGAAATACGTGTGGGGAGGCTGCTTCTATCCCATCCCTCTCTGTCACAAACAAAGGAGGTCATTCCATGGGCCCAGATCCCTTCCACTTGCCTACAGTCTTGTGTAATGGCTCCTATTCTGGGAGGTAGCACTGGGCCTGTCTGCTAGGGGCTGGGGGCAGCTGAGGCTCAAGACCCAAGCTGTATGGGCAAAAACAGAGGGCTTGCTAGGCCCGCTCTCCTCCTGAACTGGTCTCACTCCTTCCTAGCATTTCCCTGGTAGAACCTTCCTGCTAAGGGGGGAACTGACTCTGAGACTGTCCCCACCACCCCCAATCTAGAAGTTGGATGCTGGGATCTCTCGCTCCTCAGTCTGGATGGTCATCTCTTTGGCATTGACCTATAGGAAAGATGATGCTCTAGGAGTCTCTCAGCTACCCTGGGCATCAGGGGTGCCAAAGCTCACACTTTGGCCCAGGTTGAGTATGCACCAAGTCTACATGGGGGCTGGAAGGAGAGTGAATGTGTAGGCCCACTCCTCAGAAAGGCCAGGCTTTTGGCCTGAGGAGCCTGCAGATTGTGGGACATGCTCAGTCCTATTTACCATCCCATATGTCCTTTCCAGAGCCCGTGCCAGCAGCTTGCGGAGGCTGTGGGCTTTGCACTGGAAAGCCAGAGGCTGGGTCCAGGAAAGTTGATTTTCTTCTCCTGAGATGCTTGCACAGGCCCCAGGCCAAGTCTGCTGAGGGCTGGCGAAGGGCTGGGAAACATTGGGCTGCCCTGTCATTGTGGACTCCAGCAGCACCTCCAGGGAGGAGGAAATCTTCCCCGAGGGCAGCACAGGCTAGTGTGCTGATGAGACAAAAGGAAAGGGGGACGGGTTGCCAGAGAGGAGTCAGGCAGATGTTCCTGGCGTAAAAGCACTGACTAGTGAATTTGACCTAGAAGAGGAGGAGGTACAGGAAGGGGAAGGACAAGCAATAGAGACACTGGAAAAGCCCAAGGGGCACTGTTCCCCCCCCCCAAGGGAAACCAATGGAAAGCAATAGCTAGAACAGGAGCTGAGCTTGAAAGGAGACAATAATGGGCTAGATTCTTTGGAATTCTCAATGGCGGCCTAGAAAGGTTGACTGCACTTGGTATGTGGAGAGGCCTTGGGGTCAGGCAGAAGGAACTCTCTGTTTGGACTTGGGTCCATCTCTGCTGAGCTTTCACTAGAATGCAAACCCCATGAGGTCAGGGCTTCCTGGATGTTTTGTTCATTGCTTCAAGCCCACTGCTTCAAGGCTGCATAAAATAAAGGCAGGCACAGATTATGTCCTCAATAAAAAACGTTATTAAATGAGTAATTAATGTGAGTACAGGGATATAAAGAAAGGAACATTGTATAATACGGCAAGAGCTAAAAGTCCCAAGTTTACTCTGGGATCCTAGGGATGCTTGAAGAGGGGTAGTTTGGGCCACACATTTGTATGGAACAAATGGAGGGAGGCCTGTAAATGGGGAAGAAAGCAGAGGGAAAACTGAAGGTAGACTGTTCTGGCTGGTGGTTCAGGCTGGAAGACAAATGATAGAAGGTTATGGTCCAGGTGAGTGGCTAGAGGACCAGGGTAGGGAGACAGGTGTCACACCAGGGATGTCTGCCAGGTGACAGCAGGGCCTGGAGCAAGAGCAGGAATGAGAGTGAGACAAGGTCTGGGTTTCTAGGGCTGGTTTCAAAGCAGGATACCAAGACAGGGGCTCAGGATGGGCCCGAGGGAGGAGGGAGGCCAGTGGGCAGACCTGGGAATGGGACGCAGGGATGATGGCTGCAAGGGCACAGGAAGCTGTGTCCAGGGTAGGAGGAGGGGGCTCAAACTCCTTCTCTCTCTTGGCTTCCGGTTAATATTTATTCTAGGATTTGGGACAGGGTGAGTTGCAAGTGGGGTCATGTGACTCTAGTGGTGGGAACAGGAGAGCCTCAGACATTAGAAACCAGACAGGGTCCTAACAGGAGGTACACCGGCAGCAGGCATGGGGGCAGAGAGACCCAACGTAAGGAAGTTAGCTGTGTGGATGAGAGAGGCTGAAGCGGGCCATTGTGGAGGTCATGGACAAAACTGAGGGTCTTTGTGTGAACATCACGTGAGAAGCGGGCTCTCCTCTCTCTGTGGGCCAGACTCAGAGTTTTGTGCCCAGCCCAGAGCCATGGTACAATTTTCCAGGGAGGAGCAGACCTTTCTGTGTGACAGGGTGTCACCAGCATCAGAGGGCAGCTGGGGAAAGTTAGGGAAGAAGTAACTCGGAGATCATTGCAGAAGGGGAGTATTGGGCAATTGCAGGAGGAATTACTGAATATGACCTAGGGGAGGAAGCAGGCAGGAGTCAGAGTATTTTCTCAGACTAAAAGAAGAAGGGATTTTTCCCAAGGCCAAAACCAGGCTGGTCAGAAACCTAGGAGACAGTCTCTTTCTGACACCATATTCTGCCTCTCAAGGTGC
>NW_005871051.1:17540117-17625982 GCF_000147115.1 Myotis lucifugus | reverse complement strand
AGGGGTCCAGTATCTGTTAGTATTTATCCAGGCTGCAGGTATGAGAGGTGGTCCAGCTAAGAGTCAGCACCATCAGACTGAGTGAGGAAGGATGAGGCAAGCTGTGGAGGGCAGATCCTTTTCTGTTGGCCAGTCCCTGGGTCTTGGAACCCTTGCTGCAAGTACCTGAGAGAACATTCCAGTTATTTGTTTCATAAACAGTGTCTGAAAACCAGTCCTGTGCCAGGCACTGGCTTAGGAGCTGTGTAAACAGTGGTGAGTAAAGGCAGGTGTAGTCTCTGCAAGGAGCTTAGTGTCAAGCAGGAGACAGAGGGACTGATCCAGTGATCACTGACTGATGTGTGGGTTCTAAGGAAAGCCGGAGGTCTGAGAGGGTTTCCTTGGAAAATAGGAATTGAGTTGAGCCTGGAAGGTGGGTGAAGGTGGTGTGAGGGAGATGCATTTTCTTGTGGGGGGACAGCATGGCAGAGACACTGTGGTGAGCAGAATGGTGTGTTCAAAGACTTCCTGAAAAGCAGAGAGAGGGGACCTTGCCTGAGAGGAGACTGGAGGATGCAGGGCCATGCTGGCTAGAGTAAGGCTTTTTCTTCATCCTGAAAGCAACAGGAAGCTGTTTTACTAGTAAGCAGTGGTGGTGGAGGGTGGGTGTTGAACATGATCAAAAGTACATTATGCAAAGCTCGTTTTGGCTTCTCTGTGGAAGCCAGATGTTAGGAGGTGAGCATGAGAAGACTTGGTGTAGGATTAGATCTGAAGAGGTGTTAGCATAGAAGAGGAGGGGTCCCAGGCTCCCGGTGTGCTTAGTGGGTACTAGTAGCTCTAATAGGTACCAGATGGATGGGACTGAGTTTGGAGAAGCTGTTCATGAGTCTGGTCTTGGGTAGTGCGTGATTTTTAAAATAGGTCCACAAATTCTCTGATGCTCTTTTCCCCCTCCAAGAGACGGAGTTTGATGCCCCTCCCCTTCCTTTATTAGTAACTTGCTTCTAATAAATTGAATACGTGACAGTGAAGGTGTATGACTTTCAAGACTAGGTCATAAGGAGCATTGTGGCTTCCACCTTGTTCCTTTCCCTTGTGTCACTCACTCTGGGGGAAGTCACTGCCATGTGGTGAGACGTCTATGTGGCCACCAGCCATGTGAGTGCACCATCTTGGGGTCCTGCAGCTCCAGTCCAGCCTTCAGATGACCACAGCCCCAGCTGACATCTGATTCTTACCACGTGAGAGACCTTGAGCCAGAACCACCAGCTATGCTGCTCCTGGGTTCCTGACTCTCAGAAACTGTGTGATAATGTTTGTTGTTTTTAAGCCACTAAATATTGAGGTGATTTGTTATGCAGCAAAATATATCTAATACAGATAACCAAGGGTAGGTGTTGGGTAGGCATTTGTTATGGCTTGGCATTAAAATTTGGGAGTTGACAGCATTTTGTGGTGGTTGAGCATTTAGGGAGACTTAAGAAGAGAGAAGAGGCCCAGGTCAGGCTTCAAGAAGAGAAGTTCTACCCCTTAGAGGCCCTGTGGAGCAGCATGAAGCGGGTTTCAAACTGTTTTCTGCATGGTCTCTGGTCTTCCTGAGGGGCCTCAGGGGATGCATGGAGGTTTGATGAGCTTGTAGCTCTGCAGGTCCCTGGGCTGGTTCATTTAGAATGGGCCAGGTTTCTCTGGTTTTAGGTTAGAGTTTAAAATAAGATTTATTTGGGGAAAAGCAAGGATCTGATTTTAACATATTACAAACTAATAATCTGGTGCAATCCCTAATTTTATAGATAAAGAAACGAAGGCTCAGGGAAGCCTAGTGTTCTTGTCATTGAGTTTTCTTGCCTCCAGCACCTTCCTCTAGGACCTGGGAAGAGAGTTGGGTGGTATGCAGAGGTCACAATTGGATCCCTGTCCTTGGCATCCTTCCCCCTAACCTGTCACTCATAGGGGACAATGATACCCATCCACTGGCCTGTGGGGTCTTTTCTCCGGGCAGGAGGCAAGAGACATGGGGTCATTACTGGTTGTACTAGGCATGTGTTTGGTCTGAGCCTCAATTTCCTCATCTGTAAAGTGGGAATGAAGATTCATCCCTCCTTCCCAGGCTGCTGTGAGGGTCGCATGAAGCAGGAGAGGCCAGAGGGCTTGTCACCGTTGATGTGCTGTATAGATGGAGCAGGTAGGTCACTACTGGCTGGGGAGATGCAAATTCTCAGGCTGCACCTAGGCAGAATGGGGTCCTTGGGGACCTGGATATCTGGAAACCCCACATGATATAGATCTTTTGCTGAGAGCAAATCCAGGCCAGCTGCTTGAATGCTGGAGCTGCCAAACTTTCAACAACCCGGGACCCCTGCCAGTCAGGATGTTCCCCCTGCGGCTGATCTGCAGTGCAAATGGAGCCTTAGCTGTTCCAAGTTCTCTTGGCTCTCAAGTTCCCATGATCCAGGCCCCCTCCCATTTGCCCCCAATTCTACAAATCTTCCCCCCTAACTATCTCTGCCTGATGTGGAATTGTATGGAAAGGATGTTAGTAATCAATGCATGTACCTATTGTTTTACAGGGGGGACCGGGCCAGCCCAGGAAAGTGAATCTATATGGCCACCACCACACTCTTCTCTACGCACCCATTTCCTCTTTCATGGTTTCTTTGGAACGAAGCTTGTGATCTGCCACCCCCACACCACCCCTTGTAACTGTCCTCCCTTAGCCCTCATGCAGTCCCCAGTCTGTTCTATCCAGTCTATGGCCACATGACCCCTGCTCTCACCTGTATCCCACTGCACAACACTGGATGGCTAACTCCCACAGTGCACTTGGACCCGGTTGGAGCTTATGGCACATGTTGTCTCCCTCTAGCTGGCAAACCCCCTCTGTGTGTGAGATGCGACTCCTCAGACCTCTGGGGGTGGGCAAAGAGTTCTTAAAGGAGGAGCCAGCAGGCCCCTGCAATTGGGTGGCCCACCCCCATGCCTGGCTCTCCCACACCCATCCCTCCCCACACCTCCCCATCCCTCTAGCCCCCTCAAGCCTCCAGGCTGTTTCTGAGGTTTGGAAGCAGGAGAGAGTTTCCCCTGACCCTATATTTTCTTCTCCCACTTCTCTTTGCTTGAAACCATTTGTAAGCGAAAAACCATTTGGGGTGTTGTGTTTATTTTCCCCCAGTTCCACGGGAAATTACTCAGAATGTATAAGTATGTGTTTTCCTTAGAAAACAGATTCCTTTACATTTTGGCTTTGTGGTTCCTGAGACAAGTGGGACCCACAGAAACCTAGGCTGCCAAGAGGGCTCCCCCTCCAGTAGTCCTCTCGGCTTTAGAATTATAGCCTGTCTCCTCTGGGATCCAGCCAGCCACCCACCCCCTTTCGGGCCCCTCAGCTTCTCAAGCCCCACAAGACTTCAGCCCTGGTGGGCCAGACATCTCTCCACCAGATTTCCCCTGCTTCCTGGACTGCAATTATAAAAGGCTTCTTGCCTGAAAGACTTTGGTCATTGTTGTCTGGGGCCAGTGAGAGACCCCGTAGACCTTTTGGCACCTTCTCCTCTATATTAGGTCAGGGCTGGTGGGCCCCTGAGGAAGCCCAGCTAGAGCCCTCATGATACATCTGAAGGAAAGGGTACAGGGTGATGATGAGCTGACTGGATACACAGGACAAAGGCTAGAGACCCCGTTACCCAGGCCCTAGGGGAAGAAGGCCAGTGCCGACCTGCCAGGGCACCTATACATGCCTGTGACTCAGTCGCTGGATGCCCTACTTGGGGGGAAGTGCAAGTTGGACCAGGCGTGGTGCCGGATCTTGCTGGCCGGATGTGTGGAAGCCGTGATGCCCCTCTCATTACCTCCTAATTCCGCCCTTCTGTTTCCACTTGCTCTGCTTCCTGCTAAATTCCCTTCCCAGGCTAAAAGTTTCCATCTCTGGGCTTGGCCCCAAAGTGAAATTCTTTGGAAACTTTTAGCGGAGTTCATTTAGCTGTTGTTGAGTGGGAGAAGGTGGGTGAGGGACACAATCTGGGTTCTGCTTATTTTTGATGCTTCAAATGCAAGCATGGTTGAGACCCCTTGGCTGCTTGGGGTCTCAGCTGGAGTGATGGAGGACAGTGATGCAATGGAAACAGCGTGGGTGAGGGTGGGGGGTGGGCGACAGCTGTTGGATTCTAGGCCTGGCCAGGATGAGTCCTGCCCTGCTGCCTGTTGGTCAAGGTGCTTTATTTCTCCAAATCTATGTGCTGATTTCTAAAGCTGGATTTTTTGAACCAACTGTCTGTAAGATTCTTTCCACACAGCCCTTATGCTGGCTGATTGATGTTTTAATCTCATAATACGATTTTTTTGAAATGAGTTCTGCCTCCCTCCGTGTGGGCAGCCTTCAGGAGGTTCTAGCTTCTGCAAATGCCTGTGCAACCCCGTCAGCCTCCAAATCATAATCAACCATGTGGCTGGACCACAGACGTCTCAGGCTTGGCCTGATGGAAATCAGGCAGCTGGCCCGGAAGGAATGAGCCTTGCTCTGCCCACCCTTCCTCTCCGGTTTGTTTGGTTTTCCTTGTGTTTCGTGTCAGGGATACGCTGGTTGGGAGAAGGGTACAAAGCTGAGAGCCTGGATCCACACATGTTGTTTGATTTGGGAAATTAAAAACAAAACATTTGGTTGATTTTAGAACAATAAAGAAATATTTTAGAAAGACAGGTTTTTGGTCTGGAATTAGCTGAAAAAAAATTATTTTTACCCTAACATAAAAAGTTAAAAGAAAATCAACCATTATTTAAAAAAAGAAAAGTTTGGAAAATGGTCTCTGTGAATGAAATTCCTGCTCAGAGGGTCTTCTGTAGGTGGGAGCGCCAAGGTGCAAGTCAGATGAGTGGGGAGTTGCAGGAAAAAGAGAGGCCAATGTGGGATTTTCAGATCACCAGAAAGTTCTGTGGCTTTGACATCATTTCTGAGACATATTTGTAAAGTGTCTAAAATGTGCAGGGAGAGAGAAGGGGCTGAGACCTTAAAAATATGTAGGGCCCAGCTGGTGGGGCTCAGTGGTTGAGCGTTGACCTATGAACCAGGAAGTCATGGTTCGATTCCCAGTCAGGGCACATGCCCGGGTTGTGGGCTTGGCCCCCTACAAGGGATTGTGCAGGAGGCAGCTGATCAATGATTCTCTCATCACTGATGTTTCGATTTCTCTCTCCTTTTCCCTTCCTCTCTGAAGTAATCTCTCTATATAAAACCCTAATATGCAAATAGACCAAAGGGTGGAAAAACCAAACAACCGACAACTGAACAACCAGTCACTATGATGTGCGCTGACCACCAGGGGTGTGTGTGGAACATGGCGGGCGTCGGCCGTGGTGGGATGGTGGAGCGGGTGAGCGGGGGTGCCAGATCAAGGTGGGGTACCGGTCGCTGTCACCCACTCCTGGTGCTGGAGCCGGCTGCTGGCCCCGATCGCTCCTAGGGCTTCTCCATATCCCCCTGCTCCTGCGGGGTGATTGGGGCTGCAGCTGCTGCTTGCACCCACTGCCAGCACCAGCCCCGCTAGCACCTGAAGCCAGCACCAGCCCCACTAGCACCTGCAGCCAGCGCCAGAGCTGCCCCTGGCACCCGCTGATGGTGCTGGCCCCGCTCTCACCCACTGCTGACGCCAGCCCCAATCACTCTGCGCCATCAGTGGGTGTGAGCGGGGCTGGCACCATCAGTGTGTGGGAGCAGTGGTGGCAGGAGTGGGGCTGCTGGCAGAGAGGGGACCAGGGGCCCTGGCAGGAGGGGCCGGGCAGGGGCACAGAGGATGGGCTGAGACCTGCCCCTGTGCCCACCACAGCCTCATGGCCCACAGTTCCTTTCAAGGTGCACGATTCATGCACTGGGCCCTTAGTATATATATAAAAGTATGTAGGTCCCCTGGTGTCTCAGAGGTTCTTAGTAGTTTTGCCTGGAGGCAGAGGGATGAATGAAGTGACCTCTGAAGGGCACACAGACACAGAAGGAGATGAACCAACCTGTTTGGCTGAATACACAGAATTAGAACCCCTAACTTGCGGGAGAGAAGGCCTTCACAAGTTGTCTTTCCCTGGGCTGTGGTGGTGGTTCCTTAGCATTTCCTTCTCTTCTGTTTTCTCTCCAGTCCTGGTCTAGACATCTGTTCAGATTATTCCAGAGACCCTCACTCAGTGCTTTTTATGCCTTTGGATGCTGAGCTGATGGGCACAGTGAGGCTGTGTCATTGCTGTTCTCACATCCCTTCCCCCTAAACTCACCATCTTACTCTGCCCTTTAGATTCTTGTCTACCTTTCACAAGAGTGTGCAAGGCAGTTTTAAAGATATGAAGGAGAGATCAGGGAGGGGGCATATTTTGGAATGGGAGGTGCCTCTCTTTTACCCAGTGGGCACTTGTCTCTTATCTGGCCCTGAAGTGGTCAGCGTTCATTGCCACCATGAACTGAGCAGCTAGTATGTATGGGTTTCTGTGCTGCCCTCTGAGAGCATCACCCACATTTGACAGCTCGGGAAACAGGTTCTTGCTCAAAGTCATGTCTTCGGTGAGATGCAAAGCAGCGATTGGAACCTAGATTTGTCTGATTCTAAGCCTATGATCCTAACCGCATGCTCAGCCATCTTTTGGGGCCAGTGGACACACACAGTTATCAGTACTCTCCAGTGGCCCCTCATCCTGGCTGTGCTCCTGACCGCTGCCTCATGCCTCATATGCCTCATTCAGTCCACTGCTCTGCTCCCGGCTTTGGTGGAGTTGGCCTGCTCTGAGAAGGTCCTCAGATCTGAGCAGTGTCTCCCCAGGGGGCGCTGCCGCCGCCCCCCACCCCCCCTACCGCCCAGGCCTCTTGCAGGATCTGTGCAGGCCTAAAGCACTATGCCCTAGTGACCCCCTTCCTCCATAGAGAAATATTAAAATTTTTATTTTATGACTACACTGGTATAAAGACAAATATATTTCAGGCTGAATTCATTACTATATATTCATTTCTATTATATTGATTTGTATCTTATGGTTCTTAATGAAACTAAAATAGACACATTTTTGAGGGCCTCCTGAATAGCGTGGGCCCCAGGCACGGAGCCCAGTGGAGAAGGGGGCCTGGTGCTGTAAGCCACGGTGGCCCCGACAGTCCTGTCTGCGGGTCCAGAGCTCTGAGCACTCCCCTGGGCCCCACTGCCCCTGCTGCCACCCGATGTAGAGCCAAACCCCACTCCTTCAACCCCTGGATCTGAGGTTCCTGAAAACCAGGGCCGCCTCTGCCCTCTTCCCTCACCCTCTCCCCTGTCTCTCTAAAGTCTTGGAGAGAACCATTTGCCAAAGACAGTGACCTCTCTAGGGCCTTCTGAAGCCCCTTTAGTCCTTCTCCCCTCTCCCAGCACAAGTTCCTTGATTTCCTCTCCTTCCCTCCCGCTTTGGGAATGGCCGACCTCCCTGCGGTGACCTTGGGTAATTCACCGCACTCCCCAGGAGTCTCCTGTCCCTCCTGTCAGAGGACAGTGGAAGCTCACATTCAGGACGGCCTCTCTGGGGCGAGTCCTGAGGAAGTGGGGTTGCTGCTCTGGGATTTGGGCCACCCCTCAAGCCTAGGTGTGTGCCTACTAGTGGAGTGGTTCCATCCAGTCCTGGGAGCAACCCTGGGCAGAAGCCTGCACAGGTGCCCAGAATGCGTTCAGAAGGAAGTACTGAGGCTGGCTTATTCCCTTTGCCCCCCAAAACCTTACCCTGTAGAGAATGTTGAGGTCAGAGGAAGACCAGATTAGGGCTTTTAAGAGTGACCCAGGGCGGAGGCCTCTCTTGCCTGGCTCTGTCCTCAGCTCCCACTGGGATACTCACCATCTGGATTATTTTTATAGATTTGCTGACTGAGCTTCTAAGGGATTTGTTCCTGCCTTAAAAGAAGTGAGCTGCTATTAGGGCGAGAGGCAGTGGTGGCCCTTTCTGACAGCTGACCGACTCCCTCATGTTGGAAACACGAGGAACTGTTTATTAAAACCATTTATGAGTAAACTGAAGTCCTAAAAAGCAAGTCAATAAAGAGGCAAATTCCTCAGTATGACAAGGTAACTTTTCCCTGATACTGATGGGCAGTTGGAAAATGTTGATAATCTCATAATTAGAGCTCTAGTAGGCCATTTCGTGGGACATACTCATGGAAGTCTGACCCTACAGGTTACGAACAACTCCCAAGTTCCACACCAACTCATCTTACTCTCTAAATTGAGAAAAACATCTGAGTACTGAGGGGTGAAGGCTGGTGCTTTTTAATCCATAACTGAATTATTTGAATCAGGGACATCCTTTGGCTTGTCTTTCTAACACTCCCAATGCCAGTCTGAAATTTAAACCTCCCACAGCTTCCCTCCATATGAATGCAAAGTGGAGAGAGAATATCAAATGCTGTGTTCGGCTCTTTTCCTGCAAAGGAATTACTTTCCCATCTCCTAAACCAATTAAGCCAACCATAATTACTGAGTACCAACCATTTGCCAGGCACCTGGCTGGCGCTTGCAATGCAATGGTGAATCAGACAAGTGTGGTCTTGACCCTTGTGATGTTTACAAAACCTATTTTTTTAAATTAATTAATTTATTTTTAAATTTCTTTATTGGTTAAGGTATTACAAATGTGTCCTCATTTCCCATTAAAAAACCTATTTTTTTTAAAGAGTAAGAAAACCCTCAATCTCCTGACAAATCACTCCATTGCTTTTGACATAAATACAATAAAGCTTCTTTTTTTGTAGCCAAATTTCCCCTTAGCTTGGGGAAACTTGGTGTGAAAGTTTCTCAGAGACATCTGTCTGAAAGGAGAGTTGTCCCTGGGGCCAAAGCCTTTAAGCAGCTGAGGGACTGGGAATGTCTAAAAATCTGTACAATGGGTTGGCCACCAACTCACTGTCTCAATTGGAAAAAAGTCATTTACTTTCTCTGAGACCCAGTTCTCCACCATGTACTGTAGGTGATTCTCAGTCTACCTTTTGACATTGACATTCTACAGAAAGCACTTTAAAAATAGACAATAAACAGTGTTTTATGCATGGGTCCTAAATGACTTCACCTTGATGCTCATCTTGAATTGTCTTGCACCAGGGGTAGTCTGGCATCTCTCTGTCAGTTGTCTTTGTCTGATCTTTGTCTTCTATCCTCCTTGCACTACTTTGGAAACTGCAAGAGAGATGGATTCCAGTTGCTTATGGCCCCTGGGACTTCCCAGATCCTCTGGCTGAAGAATCTAACCCAAGGCTTTCATGATGATGATCACTTATTCTTACATCTGTTTTAGCACTTATGCCTCAGTGATCAATGTCTCCCACCAGATTGATCCATCTATGACATAAATATTTATTGAGAGCCTGGTAATGCTGACATTATTTTAGCCACAGTAGGGAATCTAATAAGCTCCTGAGTGAATGGAACTGACACTCCAAAGGGGAAGGAGAAGGGGGAGAAATACACACACACACACACACACACACACACACACGCACACACACACAGCATGATGTCTGAGTGATAAGTGTGTGAAGAGTAGGAAAGCAGACTGAAAGGTTAGAGTGTGAAGCAGAAGTGGTATTTGGCTCAGGTTATCAGAGAGGCCGTTTGAAGGAGGTGACTTCCAGCAGAGATCTGAAAGAAGCAATGGCAGGGGCCAAGGTGATGTCTGGCGGATGAGTAGTTCATGGAGAGGGAACAGCAAGAGCAAAGGCCCCGCGGTGGGTCATGCTGGCTGGGCTTTAGAGACAGCAAAATGGCCAGTGCGACTGAGACAGGGGAGAGTGAAGGGAAGAATGGTAGGTAGGAGGCTCGAGGCCTAGAGGTCAGATCTTGTAGGGGCTTTTGTTTGAAGTGTGATGGGAAGCCTTTGGGGGGCTTGAAGAAGGGGACAAAGCAAATATGATCTGCTTTGGGTTTTAAAAGGACCACCTGGCTGCTGTGTATAGAGGAGATTGAAGCAAAGCACACAGAAAAGCACAGTGATGAGTATGGGAGACCAGTGGGGAGATGATGATGACTCAGTGAAGGTGGTGGAGGATATAAGTGCTTGCATTTAGGATGCATCAGTGTGGGCACAGACCATGTACCATCATCCACCTGCAATGGCAGCTGGCACAGAGCTGGTGCTCAGAAAAAGGGAAGCATGACAGAGAACACCTGCACAGCTCCAGAGACCTCACCTCTCTGCTTCTCTCTGCACTTCCCATGCCTCTTTTATTTGCCCCTGATGTGTATGGAATAGACACAGTGTCCGTTCATCCTTTTGTTCAATCTGGCAGCTCCTATCCCCAAGCCTGTTGCTTTGTCTCTGTAAGACCCTTTCCTTCTTGGGTCAGGGCTTCCTTCTTTTGGGATTTGTCCCCTCACCCTATCACCTTAATGTCTGCATTACCTCAGATTGCCTGGCCTTTCCTCTCTCTTAGGCCTCACTGCTTGCTCATGGAGATCCTCACCTACCTCACCCAGATTTGCAACTACTGCTAGCGGTTCCCTCCCTGGATGATTTCTAAGCTCCACCATGGCCTCCGTTGCTCCTGCCACGGTGACCTGACCTGACCCACAGAGGCCCTCCTTCCCCCATTTTGGGGAGAACAGGAGAGAAGAGGGGTCCAGCAGACCTAGTTTTCTCTCTTCCTCCCTCTGATGGCATGCTCTCAGGCACAGTGATTATGCCCATGTCATGTTAGACCATTTTATGCCAACAATAAGCTTTCGTGAAGCTGTGGACAACTTGGAAATGTACTTCCTTTTCTTCCCTGTCTTACTTTTCCTCTCCTGCACTCTCATTGCCTTGAGATTGTGCCTCCCAATAAGCCTGATCACTTAGGGGTGCCTCGGGGCTCATTTTCTTAGGTGCCCCCCAAACATGTGGTTCTAGTGAACTCTGTCAACTGGCTCCCGACCCCTGGTCATGGAGGTGGGCATGTCCCCAGCTAGGCCAATAACAGTCCTTACCTGGTGTCTGTTTAATTGGGACTGAAGGAATAGCAGTCGTTGCCTCTGGCACTGAACTTGATGATGTGAGTCTGAGAGCCGTTGGGGGCCTTTCCCCAGGCACATGGAGGAAACCTACGTGGGGGAGGGAAGCTGGCCTTCAGAGAGAAGCAGAGATGAGCAATGAGAGAATTCCGGATCCAATTGTTCCGGAGGCACAGCTGCGTCCCAGCCCGTAGTTGAGTTTCTTTCTGTGAGGCAATGCATTCCTCCTCTTTCAAGGCCGGTTTGAATTGGATATCTGTCATTTGCCGTATCAGTCAGGGTCCAGACAGAAAACAGAAACCTTTCTGAGTATTTCATATGGAGAGAGTTGAACACAGGGAACTGGTTACACAGAGACAGGAGAGGAAGTTCCTAACACCCTGGAGCTGGAGGAATAAAGGGGAGGGGGCATTACTGGCAACCAGCTCAGGGCCACCTGGCAGAAGCTGAAACCACGGGCAGCCCTTGGTGGCAGCTAGAGCCACAGGATAGGAGCTGCCACTGCTGGAGATGCTGCCCAAAGTGCCTAAAGCAGCGAGAGAGGGCAGAGATAGCATGATCTCCCCCTTTTTCCTACCTCAGTCTTCTCTCCTGACTCCCAGGCCAGGGGCAAAGGAGGCTGGGAACTGTAATTTTCTACAACGTAGCGCAGAGCAGAGAGGAATCAGGGGTTGTGGTGGTGGTGGTGGTGGGGAGAAACAGGCAAATGACCAACACACTAGGTCAATGAGTTTATTCCACTGTGTCTGCTTTTGACTGTGAAGCCCAGAGGGCCAAGAATCCGTGGAGCACTGTGCCATACCTCAAATTTCCTCACAAAAGACTGGTAATGAAAGCAATTATGTTGGCTGTCCCTGAGAACTCCTCCTCCCTGGGAGGAATGAATTGATTCTCTTCAAACGTGTCTCAATGCCTTTATGCTTACATGGGGAAACCACCGGCAGCTGAGTTTATTATGTAGGGACTCAGCTGAGCCACAGAGAGAACCAGGTATAATCTCAGCATTTCCACAGCCAGTAATTTCCTTCCAGGGCAGCTACGGCGGGAGCCTCCTGCGTTCCAGCTCGAGGCCGGCCAGAGCTGCCTGAGCTATGCTGGGCACATCGGGAGTTCTCAGGGTTCAATCTAAGTTCCTTTCCTGGAACATCAGATCACCCTTGGGAGATCTGGGATGTGATTGCCCTCTGTCATCTAGAAGATAATTCAGAATCTTGAAAAAAGGAAAAAATATTTTCTAATATGAACTGAGTGTGGGCTTAACGAATTCTGATGATGTGGCAAAGGAGGGGCAGGGACAGGGGTCATGTGAGGGATTTTCAGACTCCAGAGTGACCGGAATGACTAACTGGAGGCTGTCCAGACAGTGGGGTTTGAGGTCCTCTTGTGCTCAGCAAAGAGGTTCCTGGGAACCTAATGGGGACAATTTGGGGTTTTGCAGATCATCTGAGCCGAGACTGTTTCACATATGTTGGAGGGCATGCAGCTCGCTATACGTCTATATTTTAAAGTAAATAAAGGCTCTCTGAGCAAACCACACGATATTGGATGCACTCAGTTTCCAGTTCTGAAGCCTCTGCTTTCTGGTTCACAGGAGCCTGTGGTGACCACTCCGGTTTGGGAGTCCGGGTTGCTGAGTCAGCTTCTGGCTCCTGCCAGAGTCACTGTAGCTCCAGTGGACAGTCAGCCTGCCCTGCCTGGGCCTCCGTTTTGCCTTTCTGTGAAACAGGCAGAGGAGCTGGGTCATTGAGTGTTGTGAGAAGAGATGAGATTTTAGCTCAGTGTTATGGTTTGAATTGTGTGCCCCCAATTTAATATGTTGAAGGCCTAATCCCCAATATCTCAGAATGCGACCTTATTTGGAAATAGGGCCTTTACAGAGGTAATGCAGTTAAAGTGAGGTCATTAGAGTGGGCACTTATGCAATATGACTGGTATCCTTATAAACAGAGGAAATTTGACACAGAGACACATGTAGAGAGATGATGTGGCCCTCAGAAGGAACCAACCTTACCAACACCTTGAGGTTAGACTTCTAGCCTCCAGCCCAAGCAAACTAATATACTTGGTCTCCTGTCTCTTCTCACTGTGAAGGTGTCAGGAGAATCCCTGTTCTCCCCCCCCCCCCATCTTTTCCCCTCATATCCACTCCTGTATCACCCTAAAAAGCTCAGTTCAAAGTTTTGTATTATTTTTATAAAAAAATATATTGTCACTAGTATGTCAACTCAGCAAGTTTCTATACCCCCGGAGTACATAAGGAAAAGAGCTCTTTGTTGGTGGCCAGGATCAGTTAACAATAGGGAAGCAAGGGCAATAGATGGGATGGAGGTGAGCCATTGGGAGGGGTCACTGTTGGGAGGGAAGTCAGACAATGGGGACCAATGGGAGAGGGAGGCCATAACCACTTCCTCCCCAGAGATCTGGATGAGAAGTGGGTCACAGTCTCTAAGGTCTGAGTAAAAGGCAGTTGTACTTGAAGATAGAGCTGACTGATGAAATGACTCCCAGGGGCCTTGAAGATTAGTTCCCAAATCTAGATACTTCAAATTACCTGGAGAGCTTTGCAAATTTTTATCCCCTTTCATGTTAATGAAAATGCAAAACACTGCAGGAGACACCTTTTTACTTACAGGCATTGCTTAGATTAAATGGCATAGGTAGGATTAGAAGCACCTGTACTCCTTTCATTTTCATTTTGGGAACTTTAAAAATCATAGATATTTCCCACCCTACCACAGACTACTAAACCAGCCTCCCCAGAGGTGGGACCTGAGATTGTATTTCACAAGTTCTCCAGGTGGTGCAGAACAGGGAGGAAGAGGGAGCACCTATGGATGGAGCCCACTAACCTACTGGGATTATGTTCTAAGAGCCTCCAGCCTCTTCATCCAGGACCCAGCTCTTTACACCACGTTGGCAGGCACACTGGCGCTGGTCTGTGGAGAGGAGGTGGGAATGGGGACTGAGGAGCACTCAGCAATCAGGGGCTCTGGTGAGAATTTGTGGAGAAGAGAGAAGCCAGAGGGGGAGAGAGATAAGAGGCAGTGGGAAGAAAATGGAGGATACCCTTTTATTAGGTGAAATGAGAATCAGCCTATCTTACAGATTTCTAAGAAGAATTTCTCTTCTTGTTAGACAGTAACGAATGTCTAACCTTCTTTCCCACCCATTCTATTTTCAGTCCCTTCCTACTTCCCTGGTTATATATTCATGGACAAGTCACCTAATTTTCACCCCTCAAAAGATAGCTAATGCTGCCTTTCTTATTCTCTGTGATAGTGTGGTTATGAGAATCCAGTTAACTGACATTCATGCAAGTGGTTTAAAACCCTGAAAGGTCTCACCCGTCCTTCACTGTCAAAATTGAGTATCACCTCTTCTGTCACACCACCCTGGACCCCACCCATCCCTGCTGGGCCAGATATAATCACATTACATTTCTTCCTTCTCTCAAGGATCACATCACAGACTCCTTTAAATTGTAATTATTTGCTTTCACATCTGTTTTGCTCACCAGACTGTGAGCCTGTCAGGACAGGATAAATGTTTCATTCAGGATTGCATCTCCAATGCCTGTCACATGCTAGGCAATTGATGGATGTGTTTTGCATTAATAAATGAAGACTGTGGGCAGAGCAGAGCACTGATCAGTCTCCAGTGGCCAGAGCAGTAGAGCCATACCTTGGGTGGGTCCAGGTGTGGGTGGAGATGGGACAAACACAGACTTCTGCATTGAAGCTGAACCCACAGGAGGCCCTGCTTCTAGTTGGGCTTCACCCAGCACCATGGCTTCTCGTGCTTCAGCCAGCTCCCTGCCAGTACCTCCTGCATTCCAGTCCACTGTGACTCCAGGGCAGTGGGCTTGACTTGTGTGTCCATTTCGAAAGGCAAACATGTAATTTCAGGTCATGCACGGTGCCATTTGGAAGGCAGCTCAGGTTTCCCTAAGTGGAAACGGCGTGCTCTGAAAGTAATTATGGGCTGGGAGGCATGTTCTGGAGTGAGACCCAGCATTTAGAAGCAAAGGTTACCCTTCATGCCTGATGACAGGACAACCTGAGGAAGGGACAATCAGTTCCAGTTAACTCCTATAGTATCCCAGGAGAGCCTCCATTGTGCCTGACACAGTGATATTGTCCAGGATTCTGGCCCGGGGTTTTCAGTGGACTCTCCAAGATCACTCTTTTCCATGTTAGGATCTTGGAAAGGGATTATGACATGCCTATCATTAGGAGTGGGGGGGCCTTGGACAGTCATGTCCCCCTTGTTTTTTGTATCATGAGGAGGTTGAGCTAGATGGCCTCTTACCAATTGTGTACTGATAAAAGTTTAACACTAGCTCTCTAAAAAAAAAAAGGCTTGATCTGTAGCATCTGCTCATTTCTATGGTGTAAATACTCCCATCATGGCAGATTTCAAGCTATGATATTACATTGTTGGGTGCATACTTGGGAAGAAATGCCATACCAATTGTTGAGAGCTGGTATGAGCTGTAAGAGCCAGCCCAGCACACCACTGCTCTAACTCTGGCACCCAGAAAGTTCTATTATCCAATTGAATGTTATACAACATTTACCTGCTATTGTAACTGGAACCAAGGCTCAGCTGCCTGCTGCCACAAAAATCAAACTCATGAGACAGATGTTGGTGATAAAGGAAAGTGGTTTATTCAAGTGCTGGTCACCTGAGGAGATGGGGGACACTTGTTGCAAAGCCCATCTCAACATTTCAGTACAGGCAGAGGTTGTTATAAGGAAGGAGAGGGAAATCAGAACAAAGAAATCAAGGGGAGAGGGTTGAAAAGTTCTCTACATGCAGGCCAGCACAGTCCATTCTGATAAGGATCTTGAAACTGGTCAAGTGATGGTCTGGTGTGAGTCATCTTGGTTCTACTGTTGAAGGTCAGCAAATCACCTGGAACTGGGATGACTGAAGGTTGGAATCTGTATCTACTGAAGTTAGTTTCTAGGATTATTTTTTATATATATATATATATATATATATATATATATATATTTTATTGATTTTTTACAGAGAGAGAGAGGGATAGAGAGTCAGAAACATCGATGAGAAAGAAACATCGATCAGCTGCCTCCTGCACACCTCCCACTGGGGATGTGCCTGCAACCAAGGTACATGCCCTTGACCGGAATCAAACCTGGGACCCTTCAGTCCACAGGCCGATGCTCTATCCACTGAGCCAAACCAGTTAAGGCGGATTCTTTTTTTAAAAAAAAACATATTTTATTGGTTTTTTTACAGAGAGGAAGGGAGAGGGATAGAGAGTTAGAAACATCGATGAGAGAGAGACATCGATTAGCTGCCTCCTGCACACTCCCTAGTGGGATGTGCCCACAACCAAGATAAGGTATATGCCCTTGACTGGAATCGAACCTGGGACCCTTGAGTCTGCAGGCTGACGCTCTATCCACTGAGCCAAACCGGTTAGGGCAGTTTCTAGGATTCTTATACAAATATGCTGTTTATCTACAAGCTGCATATTAGTCAGAGTCAGCATTTGCAGAAACAATGTCAAAAGAATGGTGGGGTGAGTTACAATTCCCACCATTACACTATGCACCTGTACAAGTGCACTCAGGGCTGGCTACACAATTTGCAGGTTCCAATGAAAAATGAGAATGCAGACCCCTTGTTCATACAGCAGGAAAAAAGTGCTATTAAAGCTACTAAAACATAAAGCTTTTTCTTTTCCTTTATCGTTTTTTCAAGTTTTTTTTTCCACCCTCAACCGAGGATATTTTTCCATTGATTTTTAGAGAGAGTGGAAGAGAGACGGAAAGACAGAGAGAAATACCGATGTGAGAGAAATACATCAATTGATTGCCTCTTGCACGTGCCTGACCAAGGCCCCGGCTGGGGAGGACACTGCATCCGAGGTACATGCCCTTGACTAGAATCAAACCTGGGACCCTTCAGTCTACAGGTCAATGCTCTATCCACTGAGCCAAACCGGCTAGGGCTTCAAGGTGTTTTTAATTTACTATTTAATGTAGTTTAAAGTAATTGAAAATTAAATTGTTAGAGTGAATTTTACTGTTATATTGTACAATGCCAGTTTTGGATAAAAATGCATTTAATGAGTGCAACCACTGAAATAACACAATCGTATTTCATAGCTAACCCTAACCCTAACCCTAACCCTAACCCTAACCCTAACCCTAACCCTAACCTTATTAGTGGGAACTCTCACAAAATTAATTCTGTTTTTATTTTACAACTTGATGTGTGTACATTATGTGTGTACATAGCTGTCTCTACCTTCACCTTACTGATGAGGAGAAAAGATTAAAAGGAAAGAGATCTGTGAATCGCTCTACCTTCCCCTTGCCTTGGTTGCTCTTGTTTCCTAGAAGCCATTTCTTTCTCTTCATGTTCAAGGCAAGTTCTGGTTCTAGCTTGTTGAGGCTGTCAGCTCCCAAATTACTTAGTTATAGACGTAATGCACTTATCTTATATTTGCTTTGAGTCTTGCTCAATTGCCATGTGCCAGGAATCCACTGGAATTCTGTGCTCATAAGGATGACAAATGCTGTATTCAAATGGAGAGGCAGAGAATGGTGGACAAGTGTAATGTCCATCTGTGCTGTGCTCACATGCACACCCACTGTCCCATTGGGCTTCACTTACAAAATAGAAACATACAATTATTAAGAATTTTAAGACTGTTTGACAGTAGAAATTCAAGCCCCCATGTGCTTGCATAAGTCACATGCACAGGAGTGGGCCTTGTGTTTACCAGTGCTTATGTCTTGGGTCACAGATTTACTGTGCTAGTCTGAGGCATGTGGAGTGGGAATGAGAGCAGCCAAACCACCTCATGTTTTTGCTGCAGTGGGTCGACCCACCTCAATTTGAGAAGCACAGCTGCAGACAATAAACTTTGAAAGGAGGGAGAGACTGTAGGCCTAGCAGAGAGCTAGGGTGTAATACATAGTTGTTAAGTAAGTGAAAGCATAAATGCATTAAAGAAAGAAGATTCGAGAAGCTTGGAGTCATTCAAGAGAGATTTTAGGGAGAGATGAAGAGTGAACTTTCAATCCAGTCCTATATGTTAGGCACATTCTTGCACTCTATTATGCCCTGGTGGGGGCTGTTGCCCCTCCCAGCAATTTTCCTGTTATTTTCATTGTAGGTTTCATGATTGACGGCCTTTGGCTTGCAGTAAACTGCCTCATCCAGTTTCCAGTGACTGCCTACACCTGGCCCCCACCTGCACCTGGTCCCACTGGTTACTCTGACTGACCTTTATAAGAGACATAGATATCCCACTCTCCCTACTCTGCCCTGCTCATGCCATTTTGGCCTCAGCCCTTCTGCTAGCAGATGTAACAATAAATTTATAAGTCTTTACCCCTTTTGGCCTCATGCATTCTTCCTTTGGTGACCTTAACACTGTATACCCCACCCCTTCCTACCTTTTAAATGAATTCTCAGCACTTGTCTCAGGGCTGGGAGCAGAGGGGTGCAGTTGAATGACTGAGGCATCAGAGAAGTACCACGCCCCCTACCCCAGCCCAAGGACTCATGGTAAGTTGAGAGCAGAGGTGGGTGAAATCTCAGAAGTCTCTCTTAGTCAAGTGGTTTCCAAGTCACTCTCAGGTCCTGAGTGAGACCCTTTCAGCATGCAAATCCAGCCAGGCTCTATTTGGGAACTCTATCTGGGAGGTGAGATGTTGGGGAGGGCAGCATGGGAGGCCTCAGCGAGTGAGGATGGAGCAGGGTTTGAGGAGGGGGGCCCATATTTCAGCTCTGTCTCCTCTTCAAGGTCTTCAGAGAAGTGCTCCCAGCTGCCTCCATCACCTGTTCCGGTGCCTCATCAGGGAAAGTCAGGAGCTAAATCCCCAAGGATTTGGCTGTCTGGGGCACAGAAATGCCACCTGGGTCAAATGCCTGCGGCCTTCCCTCTAGTTGGAAGGCTCCACTCCCTTCTTGGAACTCCCAAAGCCTTTGAGCTGTGCCTCCGCCTCTCAGCCAATCTTGTGACTTGGGCAGTGTTTGTGCTGGTAAGTAGGACCTGAATGATTTATCTCCCTGAACCTTTCTACACTCCTACCCCAAGTGATTATTTGGCACTGAGCTGCTGGTCTGGCTTGCTAAGCACGTTGGTAGAATGAAGGCTGGTAGGTCTGTGTCCTTTGTTTGTAATGCAAGGGGTGTGTTCTGCTGGGCTTGTGGGGCTCTCCCTACGGCAGGGTGGCATTCATCAAAGTCTCAAAGTGCAGCACCAACGCACACGTCCACAGGTGACGTGGCGTGGAGGCCAGACGCAATCCTCAGCAAGTCAGCTGTTTTCTGAGCTGTGCTGAAAGAGGCTTGTAAAAGGGCACAGCTTGTACCCAGTGGCTGTCTAGATGGGAAGGGACCCAGTCTCCACAGAGAGTGGAGGAGCCATGGCCAGGTGGCTCGATTGGCTGGAGTGTCATCCTGTACACCAAAAGGTTGTGGGTTTGAGTCCCAGTCGGAATGCGTACCGGAGGTGGCCTATCAATGTTTCTTTCTCACATCAGTGTTCCTCTCTTTCTCTCTTTCTCTTGGGTAAATACCCAAGAATGGAACGGCTGGATTGTATTATCGGTATGTTTACTTTGTAAAAACACTGCTATTAGCAGCTCTGGAAGTTCCAGTTTCTCCACATCCTCACCAACACTTGCAATGGTTAATCGTCTTAATTTTAGCCATTCTAATAGTTGTTCAGTGAGGCATATTAAAAAACTTAAGAGTTTTTTTGAACAAAAATTTATTTGAATTGGGTAGTACCAAAGTGGAAATGGTTAGGAGTGCTGTTGATAGGAGCTTGGGGAGAGACTTTAATAGAGAAAGGTGGAAGCAAAGTAAGGAAATTATTGTTGGCTGTAACTTAAAGGCTAGTTTGGTTTAAGATTTTCCTTGGGTTTCAATTTTGTAACCTTGAGGCATTTACAGGCTTAAGTTTTGGTTTGCTTACATAGGCTGCCATGTATTAGAGCCACCTCATTCTAATGGCCTCCTTGTAATTAATTTAACAAGTGATGTGCTATTGTGGTTTTAATTTGTACCTCTCTATTGAATAATGATGTTGAACGTTGTGTGTGTATTTGTTCGTCATCCACGTATCTTCTTTGGAGGAAGTATCTGTTCAGATTTTTTGTTCGTTTTTTTATTGGGTTGTTCATTTTCTTATTGAGTTTTGAGAGTTCTCCATAGAAATCTGTATCAAAGTCATTTTATCAACTATATGACTTGCAAATATTTTCTCTACATGTGTGGCTTATCTTTTTCTTCTGATTTGGAAGAGCAGGTATTTTTAATTTTGAAGTTCAGCTTATCAATTTGTTCTTTTACCACTTGTACTTTTGAAATTGCCTTTAGGAAATCATAAAATATTTTTCAGTATTTTCTGTATATATGTGGTTTTATAGTTTTACGTTTAGGTTTATAATTCATTTTGAGTTAAATTTTTATATGGTGCAAGGTGCTATTTCTGGTGTTTTTCATTCCTTTGTGAGATTCATTTTCCATCTGGCTTCATTTCCCTTCTACCTGAATAGATTTCCCTTAACATCTCTTGTTGTGTGAATCTGCTGGTAATGAATGTTTCCAGTTTTTTATGCCTGAAAACATCTTTAATTCACCTTTTTTTAAAGAAAGATTTTTTCTAAGGTATAGAATTCCAGTATTTTTTCTTTCTTTCAGTAATTTAAAGATATTGTTCTACTGTCTTCTCACTTGAACTGTTTTGGATAAAACACCTGCTCGTATTTTGACCTATGTTCCTTGGTTTATAATGTGTCTTTTTCTCTGACTGCTTTTTTTTAAAAAATTTTGTTTTATTGCTTAAAGTATTACAAAGAGTATTACATAGGTCTCTGACTGCTTTTAAGATCATCTTTTTATTACTGGTTTTGAGCAATTTAAATATGTGGTGTGATTTTATTCATACTTCTTTTGTGTGTCATTCATTGAGCTTCCTGGAACTGTGGGTGTATAGTTTTTATTAAATTTGGAACAGTTTTTGCTAGTATTTCTTCAAACATTTTTGCTCTACCTCTTACCCTCAATTTATGACTCCAATTATACATATATTAGGCTGCTTGAAGTTGACCATAGCTCACAGATGTTCTGTTCATTTTTCTAAAATTTTCTTTTCTTTCTTTGTGTCCTTTTGGATTATTTCATAGTTCCTATTGCTCCATCTTTAAGTTTATTAATCTTTTCTTCTGCAAGACCTGATTTACCATTTATTCTGATGAGTGTATTTTTCATCTCAGACATTTTCCTTTTTATCTTTAGAAGTTTGATTTAGTCTTTTTCAAATATTTTGCATGTTTCCACTGAATTTTTGAACATATAGAAAACAGCTATAATAACAATTTTAATTTCCTTGTCTGCTAATTCTAACATCTGTGTCAGTTCCAGATTTTTTTTTATAGATTGATTGATCTTCTCAATATGGGTAGTATTTTCCTACAATTTTGAATGTGTGGTGACTTTTGATTGGATGCCATCTTAATCAGATGTAGAAGTTACCTCCAATCATTATTTCACTGGAGTGTTTGAATCAACAAGTCATATATTGAAATCTAGTAGTCAGAGTGTTAAATCCAGTCTTTGGATGTATTTTGTTTGTGCATAGTGTTTTAAAAATGATCTCAGATGTTTCTTACACTTGCAATGAAGAGATCTTGTGCAAAAGCATGGATTCCTTTAATTTTTTTTTTAAAGCAGGATATCTTGCAGTGTGTCTGCCATTCCCACTGGGACAAGCAGCTGGAAAATGGCTGCCTTATTGAGATGAGTGGGGGATTTTTTTATAACCGCATTAACTACATCCCCCAATTGTAGGCATTTTAGTTTGAGTATCTGTCATCGTCTAAGATCAGTTTTTCAGAAGCAGTACCTGAGAAAACTATCTGTGTACGAGTGATGCATTAATGAAGGGCTCCCAGGAGAACCTTGAGTGGGAGAAGCATGCAGAACAGAGGAGGGGCAGGAGTCAAGAAAGTTTGGAACTTTAGGCAAAGACACATGAAGGAGAACATCAGCTGGATCCTGCCAGGGAATGAGGGAATAAGAATTGTGCCTCAGAGTTTGTACCAACTAGTAGCGGTCAGGGACTCAAAGTTTCCTACTTCCTCACCAGGTAGATAGCGACCCCCATACCTGGCAAGGTGGGATAAACAGGAAGGGCAATAGGGCTGGCATCAGCATTGTGAGGCTGTGCAGGGGCCATCTGGAAACTTCCAGTGGTTATGGCTGGATGAAGGACCAGAGAGGATGCTGTGTCCATGGAATTAAACATGAAAGAGTCTGAAACTCCTGTATCCTGATGATGCTACAGCTTCCTCATCTCTAAGGCTTTATTGGTGGGAAGATCAATAGAGATTATTAGTAAAGGCTTATTTTATAGACAAGGAAACGTCGGTGCAATGTGGAGAGGGGACTTACCCAAGAACTGCTATCTCTTCCTGTTGGCAAGTCTTGCTGATGTTACCTCACACATTCTCTTACTTTGAGGAGAGATCATCCAGATTTAATATCATATAGTCCCCAGGATTCTCCAGGGAGGGAACCTAGTGGCCTCCCATTCATTTATTCACTCATTCATCATGTACTCACTCACTCATACACATTGAGACAAGCAACCTGTTTACAAGAACTGTTTGAATGACTGAAATCCATTCTTAGGTGGAAATCAGGCAGTGTGCTATTGTCCCAAATTCCTTCAAATGTTGCAACTGGAGGATTCAAACCCCATGTCCTCCAACCTGTGCCCAGGGTGGAACACTTTTGTGACTCAGACACTTGCAGCTTTTTCTCTGGCTTGCTGGTGGTCTGTGCATACTCTCTCTGTCTCTGGATCTTCATTTTCCTTCATGTGAGCCGAAGGCACGAAGGTAGAAAACAAGGGGTTGGGCACTGGCTGTCACAGGTGCATCAGATGATGTAAGCAGAGAGAAATAAAGAAGCAAGGCAGCCTATTGCTTGGCCACCCCAACTTCACCAAAGCCTTGGAGACAAGAGGAAATAACAGTCTCCACTTTGGGACCCTGAGCTCTGATGAATGGGCTGGATGGGGACCACAGGGAGAGACTGGAGGTGGAGGACAGGTGGGAGTAGGGGAAATGCAGCTGGGGTGGCTGATGCTCTCATCATTATCCAGCTTTAAGCCTGCTGCTGTGAACTAAGAACTGGAGGAGAGGCAAAGAGAGAGGAGAGAAAGGGAGAAGAGAGAAGGGAGGAAGGAAGAGAGAAAGGGGAGGAGAGGAAGAGAAATAGGAGGGAAAGAGAGAATGGGAGAGACACGGGGGAAAGAAATCAGGAGATGAAACAGAGAAAAGGGGCAAGGGAGATAAAGAGAAAGAGAAAGCATGTGTATGAGGGTGGGGGAAAATGCTACGGAAGGGGTGCCCTGGTTTGGAAATTCTGGGTGTGCTGCAATTCTGGAGTGTGGTGAAATCATCTCAGGGTCTCAAGAAGCTAACAGTAGGCCTGTGCCAGGCCATAATAACAGCCTCTCGGTGGTTCTAACCCTTTCTAGCCTCCCAACTCCCAGGAACACTTAATTCACACAGGCACAAAATGTAGCCCTGCTTCAGATTGCACAGCCTAATAGCTACCATTGTGTTTGCACTGCACCCGCAAGCATCATGGACAATTAAGAAATTCATCTGTTGCAATCATGGGCTGCCATTTATGGGTTGGAACCTGGAGCCCTCTGATGAGACACAAATGAGGAGAGGGAGGAGTGTTGTTTCCCAGGAGAGGGACTCCTGCCCTTAACTGGCAGATCCCAAAGGGAAGCAAACAAATAACACTGTTAGATCATGGAAAGGGAGGAGGAGATGGGGCCGACAAGGGGCCTTGCTTTGTAAAGGGCACATGCATGTACAGAGGCACACCTTCTCACAGGCGGTGTGTTCTTTCATGTACATGCATGCAATCCCACCTCGAACACAGACCTATAGATATATTGGGGTGAAATATGTGTAGAACATGCAAACACTTGTATGCATATGCACACATGTACAGCAACTTTAGTCATATGCTGGCCAACAAGTGCACACATTGTGGGCTCACACAGGCATTTGTACTAAGTTAATGTGTTACTAGGTATACTTATTTATAATATATATAAATAAACACATTATATACTAGGTATATTTAATTATGCACACTACGCATTGGCAGGCAGTCTCACAAACACAAACGTATGTCCATATGCGCATGGATAGAAGCATGGATAAACTCAGGCTCATATACATGTGCATGTGCATATGTGTGTGTGCATACTCACTCACACATATGCACATTCTAATCTTTATTCCAAAATTCAAAAGCAAGACAGCTCTGAAGACCTTTAAAATAAACATACTGTAGACTTCAAACTTGTTTCATGGCCAAAAGCAAGAAAAGATTTGGGGACTGGGACTGAGACTTTTGTCTAGTGAAAGAAAGAAAAGAGTTGGAAGAGAGTTGTCCTTTCTTTGTTCTGTTTTGAGTCATGGTCAATGTCATAGGTGGTTGAAATACAATTGTTGGTGGAGGGCATCTTTCCAGGACCCACTCGACCCTGTTGTCACTGATGCAATGCTGATGACTTTTAGGCTCTCAGGGTAGGAAATTTCAAAATATTCTTTTTTTAAAAAAAGATATTTTATTGATTTAAGAGAGTAAAGGAGAGAGACAGATAGAAACATAAACGATAAGAGATAATCACTGATTGGCTGTCTCCTGCATGCCCCCTACTAGGGATTGAGCCCGCAACCAGGGTAGGTACTCTGACCGGGAATCGAACCCTGACCTTCTGGTTCATAGGTTGATGCTTAACCACTAAGCCACACTGACCAGGCTCAAAATTTTCTTGATGCTCTGAAAGCAGAGCTCACACTCCTCGCTTTTCCGAAGGTCTCTGTTTCCCCAGCCTGCTCAGAGCGGGGGACCAGATCAAATGAGTAGAGGGTTGTGCACTGTGACTTGGCGATTTTGATTTTCTCATTTTTGAAACAGGGTTTAGAAGTGTTTTCAGCTTTTTCTGAGGTTTGGTTTTTTCTCTCTCTGCCTCCCTTACCCCTATTTCCCGCACTGTTATTAGGGAAAGAAAATTGGAGACCGTGTCCATTTTGAGAAGGTCTCCCAGAGTAATTGTGCCATGACACATGGGGAGCACAAATGAAAAACAGGAAGCTGAGCTGCAAGGGTTCGTTTGAAACTGGCAAATTTGTAGCAAAGAAATTTTTCAGCCAGAAAATCCACAGATGGCAACCATTGCCCACAACATCACTTCCCTCTGTGTCTGGTTAAGAACAGGGGCAGCGATTGGCCCAATCTGTCGCCTGTGGTGGGAATGGTGACCTTCTGCGTCAGACTCTAAGACCAAGTTCAGTGCATTTGTTGTTCACTCCACGTGGCGAATTCTGGAAGCCAGCAGCTTCTGACCACCCTCCTACTGCCGTGGCCCATGGAGCGAGGGCTCCGCTGGAAACAAACCAAGGACATTTGTTTTGGAGGCTTTTGGCAATTTTGATTTGGGTTAGAAGTGGCTTCAAGAAGCCTAATTAACTTAAGTATTTTCATTGTACTTTTAGCACCATCCTCACCTCAGTCTTTAATTTTTCTCTTAACTGGCAATAAAATGTGCTAGAAAGACAGGAATATTGGAGTGCTGGGACTGTCGGAGGTGAAGTGATGTGATGCTACTGAAGGATGCTGACATCAACTGCAAAAGAGCTTCTGCAGCTCCAGGGGCTGGCACTGTATGGGAAAGAAATGGCAATGAGTGCCTTGGGTTTGCAGACTTTCCCCTTCCTACACTGAACCTTAGGAACAAAGGTTTTCCTCTAAAGAGGGGCTAGTTTGTGTGACTTCCCCAAGAGCCATTCTGGTACTTAGAGGTGATGATAATTAGCTATTTCAATATTTCAAAAGCTGTCCCCTGAATTAGGGGTCAGGATTATTCTATATAGTTCTAGAGGGTGGTTATGGGGTATATCATCTTACTTTTTCTGCAAAACAATACACCCCAAAACTTAGTGACTTAAAAAGCAACCACTTATTTATGCTCATAATTATGAGGGCATTCAGTTTGGATGGGGCTCAGCAGGGTGGTTCTGCTGATCTGAGCCAGCTGTGCTGGTCAGCCAGCCTGGTTGGCCATGGTCTGGATGGTCTAAGATGTCCCATGCTGGGATGACACAGGTCTTCTCTATGTGTTTGCTCAACTTCAGCAGGCTACCCTCATTTTGTTCTCATGGAAGTTATAGGGTTCCATGAAGCCTAGGCTCTTTGAAGACATGGTATCAATTTTGTGGCATTCTATTGGTTAAAGCATGTCACTAAATCAGTTCAGCAAAGGGACATGCAAAGGACGTGGGAACAAAGAGGAGTGGAGAATGCTGGCCATTTTACAGTCTACCACATTGGGGACAGATTTTGACTGGATATCCAGAAGCACGTTCTAATGAGTTGGACAGACAGAATTGCCTGCCGTGATCCTGCTCTGGAGGAAGGAACACCTTCCAGATGATCAGAATGGGACCACTTAGCTTCCGAAAGCGCTTCCAATTCCAAGTGTTTATTTACTAGGAACTTATTTGCAACAACCCAGAGTAGATTTTCATATTTGAGATTCAGAAGAATGGGAATAATTTCCCCAATGCCTGACAGCCTCAATCTTGACCATGTCCCCTAACCTCCACCCTACCCCACCCCCTTAATGCTGATCAGATTCCTCTCTTTCCCTTTCACCCATCACTACACCCTCTAGTCCCATCTATCTGCCTGGCTTTGTTTGGTTGGGGGTAGGAAGCAGAAGAGAATGAATAAAACATCCCCCGCTAAACAAGGGTTGCTGGGCTCCGAATTTATATTATGGTCTCTAAAGAATGACGTGTGTCGGAGAGGAAAAAAGAAACAGCATATGCATATTTTTCAAAGACATGCACACGTGCAGAGAGTGGAAAATAAAAGAAGCCAACAATCCAACCCGAAGTCAGTTTTAAAGGAGGAGGATGTAAACTTGAGCTCCAGAGCTGGAGCCAGGACAGGAAGTGGCTTGGCCTGCATGAGGCACATATGCTGCATGGAAAACCACCCTGTGCCTGGGCTCCCTGTCTTCCTAATTCACTTCAGCCTCCAGCCCTTCCTGACCCTGGGAACAATGCAGCTCTGTGCTGAAGGGTTTCTAGCCTGAGCTGCTGAGACTGTGCCTTTTGTGATGGCCTGGGAGAGGGAGAATGGAGAAGCTGGTTTGAGTGTCTGTGTGTATGAATCACTCACGTCACATGGCTGGGCCGGCTGCAGCAGCTCTCCAGGTCCATACAAGGGCACCCTGGGAGCGTGGCCTGAGCCCATGCCTGGAGGCTGGTCAGCCAGCTGCAGAGTGCCCTGCTCTGAACCATATAGGCAGGGAAAAGCCAGAGAATGGGGTGCGGTGGGGGAAGGTCTGCACAGCAAGGGCCGTTGATTGTACTCTCATGGTGCCACAATGCAGGCTTGGGTGTCTTCCTCCTAATTCCAGGTCAGTTGTGGAGTCTGTGTCTGATGTTCCCAGGAGTCTCAGAATTTCTGGTTCATCCCTGAAACCTGCAGGGCTCTCACCTCAACGGGCTTTTCCTAAAGACTGGAATATGCCGAGTGTGGAGAAGCCACCCTATTTTGGAGGACACAGTGAGTTGGCAGGAGCTGGGGGCTGCTCTGTTTTCTAGACCCGTTAAATCCTGGCTTCAGAGTGAGAGACTAAGGACTGCTTGTAGACTCCTCATAGGTCAGAGTGGAGAATGTCGGGAAGCAGAACAGGAGGAAGATTTAGGCTGGACAGAAGAGATTGCTGAGGGTGAGGGCTGTCCCCTGTCTCTGTTTCAACTTGGAGAGGGCTTGTACTGTGTGGAGACAGGGGAATAGATCCCAAGACACTGGGCCCTCTGAATTCAATTTGTCTGACTTAGCTGAGCCTAGGTGTCTTCTCCCCAGTGCCCAGCAGAGGGCAGTGTGGTACTGTGGGCATAACTCTGCTGCGTCATCAACTTTTCTTTGTACTCCACCTCCTTCTTAGTCTTTTCAAATCAAAGCTGCTTAGACTCAACCTGAGCCCTGTGTGAATGACATGGCTTTAGCCTAGTGCTCTGGGCCCCTTTGCTGAGAGAAGCCTCCGGCCTTAGATCTGCTTACAAAACATGCCTAACTCTCCCCTCTACCTGTTTCCTGGTTCCTACACTGAGCCTTAGGAACAAAAGCGAAAAGGTGGCAGTGCTGATGGGCAGAATTTGGTGGTACACATGTAGAGCCTTATGGTTTTCAAGAAACGTTCTCATCTATTCCTTACAATAGTTCTGAGAGGTGAGTGGTTGCTCCATTTTGTGAAAGAGAACTGAGTCCTAAGAGAGGTGAAGTGACGGGGCAGGGTGGTCCAGCTGGTCAAAGGCTAAACTGGGGGACTCTGGTTTTTTAACTCTTGGTCAATGCTCATCCACCCTCTGTGATACACCTGAAATTCAACCAATACCCCTTATCCCACAATGGACCTCCTCCTTTTTTTGTGGTCATGTTTCTTCCTAAGTAAGAAGTGGGAAGATGCCTCTATCATCTCCTAGATTCTTGTGCTGCTCTCTGCTCAACTTATAAACTTGGGTAAGTAACTTACCTTTTCTGGGATTTGCTTTCTCCATCAGGAAAATGAGTAGATCAGATGGTTTCTAAGGTGGCATAGTCCCTTGACCTTTGGTGCTTCCAGGTTTGGGCTGTATCCCCAATTACAAGTTAGCCAATAGAACTGAGGAATAGAAGCTTGAAGTGTGGCAGGGCGGAGACACTATGTGAATTTGAATTGCAGGTCTGACCAAACACTTTACATTTCAACTGGTTGCTTTCATGCAGTGAATGCAACCTTTGCTCCCAAGGCTTAGGAGTGTCAGATAAAACCACATGGGGCATCCCTCATGCTGATGAATGGTGTAGACAGTGATGTTGATGAACATAGATGACAGTCAATAACTGTGTCCAATGGAGTTTCACTGTCAGATTCTCACTGTCAGATGCTGGGGGAGGTAGCACACTTCTCCAGGGGTCTCACTCTTTCTGCTTAGTTTCCCCATCAGCCATTGATACCCCCAGCAGTTTGGAGGTGGTTCAAACTCTGTTTCTATGGCTACTTCAGGAGATCTGCTTTTGCCAGGAGGTCGACATGGGACAAAGGAAGAGACAAACTATCCAAGGCAAACCCAGGGTCACACCTATGAGATATACCTGGGATGTATGGTATGGGGAGGAGTGGAAGAACAGAATCACAGAGCTAGAGTCTGGAAGGCAGAATTTTTTTTTATAATGCCAGCATTCACTATTACTTGGGGACTAAGTCAATCAGGTGATACTATCAATATTCCCATTTTACAGATGAAGAAATTAAGGCCAACAGAGGCTGAATAACTTGTCCAAGTTTACACAACTCATGAGAGGTAGAGTTAGGACTGAAAAACACACATCCTTAATCACTCACTCTGTTAGGTTGTGAGTATTTCCCTGGGATTGGGTTATTTTCCTATTCTCTGGACTAGAAATTAGGACATACTATCTTGAAAGTATGAATGTGTTTGTGAGGATCTGAGGAAGAACATCTATCTATCTATCTATTTATCTATCTATCTATCTATCTATCTACCTATCTATCATCTCTCAGCCTCTCATCAAGCAAGAAGTATAAAAGGACTTGGGAGTTGGTTATGATTTCTACATCTATATTCTCACTTGTTCTTCCAATAGCCCTGCAGAGTAGGGAGGGCTGATACTCTTGAGGTAAGAGAGCTGAGACCTGGTGAAGGTAAAGTGACTTGTTCAAGGCTCCATGGCTGGTTGGTGACTGGCCTAGGATAAAAACTCAGGTCTTCTGACCTTGGTTATAGTGTCCTCTTAACCACTACTAGTCCCCTGGGAAGAGGGTGTTGGCTTGGCCAATGGGACGGGTGTGTGTGTGTGTGTGTGTACATGTGCGCTAGCTTCCCAGCTATTGGAGTCTTGGCATCTGGGTACTTTGAGTTCCTGGGAGTTCTGTGCACATCTGTGACCAGAGACTCAGCTCTGCCTTCTGCCAGGAACAGCCCAGGGGCTCATGCACAGGGTTTTGGTAATGCAGTTTCGGGTAGGAGGTTTTGTGGGATTTATCCTGCACTTAGGTCTGGTGTGGGAAGGCATAGGCTTTCCCACAAAAACCACACCATGACTCAAGTGGGAGTGCTGAGCTTTTTGCTTCAAATCAGAGCTGCCTACCAAGTCATTGCTGCAGTGTGGCTGTCCTGGGGCAGCTTGAGACAGGGGAGCCCATGAGCCCATGAGAGGAAGACTCGGGTGAGGGTTTATGGCATTTACATTGTGTTTCTTCCCACGTAAACATGGAGCAGCTTGGATTTCTGAGAAATGATTCCACCTGATCTAAGTGGCTTAAGCTAAGTCTTTTCTGGAGGCAAGAGCCTAGACCTAATGATTTTAGAGAGTATTTTGTACTGACATTTTCTTTTCCTCTGCCTAGTTTTGCTTTTCTGCTTAAAAACTATCATCATTAAATGCCTATAATGTAAAACTTCAACTATTTCCCCCAACCTTCTTAGCTTATTCCTGCTATTCCCTCCCTCAGGATTTGATCTTCCTCTTGTTCCTATTTTTTAAACCCCATTGAACAACTGTGTGATCTTGGGTAAATCTGTGTGAACCTGCACAAATCTCTCAGTCTTTCTGAACCTCAAATTTATTCCCCTATAAGGTGGGAATAATGATATCTAACCCACTTCATTGTTACAGGAAGACTGTAAGTCCTTGGAACACAGAGGATCTCAGAATTTGCTAAAATGAGGCAGTTTGGTGAGTGAAGAAGAGAGAATCTACTGAATGTGGAGAAGACAAGATTTCTGAGCTTGATTTTAGTCATAAAATAATTGAGCTCCTGCAATGTGATGTGTGAATCTGTGGGTTAGCAGACGTGGCTCTGAGGCATTTGTGGTCAGTGCCTGCCTCAGAATGTGAGCTTGTGTGTGTGGTGATGATGGCAGTTGGTGTGGGTATGTGGGATAAAGGAGGTTCTGAGAAGGTTCCCCAGAGTTGGGGATTTGGGATGACTTAAGCACCTTAGGTAGCAGGAAGCTTGAAGACTGCTCTGCTTTGTGGGATGGTCTGGAAAAGAACTGGAAGGCTGGAGGATAGAGCCATGTGGCATTTGTCTTTCTGCAAGTAGAGGCGGTGTTTTATGGCCCTTTAACAGAAATTCAAGAAGGTGGAGGAGGCCAGGAGATGGAGTGCTTTGAAGCTCCATCAGTAAAAGCTTTAATTTAGGTTGAAAGAGGCATTGGCTAGTAGCAGAGAGTTCAGCAAAGTATGAGAGAGTGGGATAAAGGGGAAGTGGATAGGATGATAGAATTCTACCTCACCCACTCTGGAGAACATCTTAAGATGGCTTATTTTTTTAACTTTTTCACTGCTTTGATGTCTCAGACAGCAGCCATCAAACTAGCATACCAGACTCATCTCAGCCTCCACAAACACTTAGCACCAGATGATCTGTGTCGCGATGTCACACCCCCTCTGAGCCCTGCTGCTCAGGAAGATGCATAATCGGAAGTTCTGGAGGAGTCACTCTGGATGTGAGCTCCACGGGGATTGTCAGAGAGAGCCCCATGGGTACAGCAGGCTCGGGTTAGGCTTCTGGCAAAGCTCAGGCATCAGTTTTTTTCCTCTCATCAACATCTGGTGGCCATGACCTTCTCATAGCCCCCTAGAGGAAAGCTGCTATGGAAAGAAGGAGACCAAATAATTGGTGTTTCACATTAGCATCTCATGTTTCTGCATGATCTCCATGATTTCTAAGCAACTCATCCTAAGGCAGATGGGCCTGGGGTGGGCTTTTCCAGGGAGAAGCCAATTGGGTGTTACTAATTTAGATTTAACTTGTCTGAAAGAGATTGATTTCTTATCAGCTCTCAGAAGTTCTGTAAACATTGGAGTCTATACCCCGTGAAGGGAAATACCCTTTCTTTTGCCCAGAACTTGAAAGGACTCTGGGTATTGTCACCTCACTATTCTTTTCTTTCTTATCTGGTGAAACAAAATGTTTGCCCCCCTACCGCCTTTGGGCTCTCATTTGAAACTTCACTTGACTGTACTAGAAGTGAGTAGTGTTACTTCAAATCCTACCAAGTGGTGATAGTGTGAAGGGCATGAGGTTGGAAATAGAGGGCACAGATTAAAGTTCTGGTTTAATCACAGTGGTCTGAGCTTCAGTTTATTCATCTGTAGGGTGGAAAAAATAATGAAATCTACTCCAAATGTTTGTTGTGAGAATTAAAAGAGGTTATGCAATCGTAAGCGCAGGAGAAGCACTTCAAAATGTCATCATTTCTTTCACATGGGTTCCAATAATTCTTTAGTATTTTGGGTTTGGGAGTCTAGTGTTGTTAATAGAGCTGCTAATCGATGGGAGGGCTGGGGTCTCATATTAGGTGAGGGCCCAGCACAGTTCCCTGTAAGAATCTCTAACATTTTTCTTGGGTGGTCTTCTTCTGCAGACCAAGCAACTATAACTCTGATCATGTGCACACCATCTGCAAGTTGAATATACACATCACTTGGATGGGAAACATCAATTTAAAATGGATGTTATAAGACTAACCAGGGCCTCCAATGGTGCAGAAAGAGTTCTTGGTCTCAGGTGCTATTCGGCAAAGGCACAGGAAATTGTCTGAACTAAAGTCACCTTCCAGCATCTCCTTTTCTTCTCTTGGGAGGGATTTTTGTTTTTTTTCATGTTACTTCCAACTTTTGCCATTTACCTGAGTGGACTCTATCTTGTTTCCTTCCTAGTCTATTAACTAACAATGATTAAGTTTGATTTATCTCACAAATACAACCAAAATAAAAAGTAATTCTCATGGTATGCCTATCAAAGCAAAGGAAAGTAGTTATCAATACACTTACATATAGCTAAGAAGTAAGGAAAATAATGACAATAACTGCAATAGTGAGAGTTGGGGGAACAGGCACTCATGACTTGGTGGAAATGTAATTTGGTGGAACCCTACTAGAAGGCAGGCATATGAATAAATAATTAAGTATTACACGTTTTTTAAACATCTAGAGATCTATCCTAAGGAAATGACAAAGCAAATCCACATAGTTGTATGTGCAACATGGGAATCTTATTATAGTGTTGTTTATATTACAAAATTGGAAATAGTAAATAGTAAATAATATAGGGATTTGTTGAATAGATTATGAAATATCCATATGATGATATGCTACATAGCCATTTAAAATGGTGATCTGGATTAGATATTATTGATAAAATTGAGAGGGAAAAGGATTGCAAAATATGTATGTTTCTATTTTTATAAAATAAAGCATTAATAAATACATAAAAAATCTGGAACTTATGCATATCTTATTGGAGGTAAAATAAATTAAGGGGGTTTGTAAAAAGCATTTCTATGTAATTGATTTTTTATTTTTACTATAAAAAATAGATACTGCTTCTTTAATAAAGAAATAATAATATTTAAAATGGAGTCAAGACCATTAACACAGACTTAAGTGCCCAGCTGATATTCCCATAAGAGTCTCAGTTTCTATATTTTTAGACTAGATTTGCTTCCCAGGATGCTAGAGACATAAAATACAAACAACTAGTTCTTAGGCAATGTTATTGAATAATCTTGTGCTGAGTTACTAATTTGTCAGTGATATCATATGTTATGCTATTTTTGTTGACTGCATTTCTACTTCATTTGGGCTGAGGGAAAGCTGAAGAGGGATTCTTAGTCCTGTTTTAATTTTTGCTTGACTGTCTTCTCCTGCTGCAACTTTGGAGAGGAAACCAACATTGGAATCCCATCAAGGAGGCAGCTGTATGTATCCCAATCAATCTGGCTGGAAGGAACCACTCTTGGAAAGTAACTGAAGGGCAGAAGCTCATTCCTGCTCTCTGGTGTCCGCCCAGCCCTGCCACCCTGGCTCCACTTCCCTTGGCTCCCTTTGAGTCCCGTTCCTGGAATGCTTTTGGAATTGGGTTTGGGGCATCTGTAGCTTAGTTTTCTCTCCCAAAAGGAGTTTAACTTGTCTATGAGAAATGAGTCAGCATGCATTTAGTGAAGGCTCAAGGCCTAGGATGGGGCATTTTGATTTCCGGCTTGGTTTTCCAAGAAGGCTGAGCTATTTTGTTGAAACAGGAAGATGCACTAGTATGATGTTTCCAGACTGGTGTGAGGATGGAGCCTGTTCTTAGCTAGAAATCTAAGGAAAGTTACACTAGACAAAATTAAAGGATGCACCTTCTCAGAAGGTAGTACCTTTAGCTTATACTGGCTCTAGAAAGGAGAGAACACCCATAAATGATTCCACAGCAGGTTCTGCTTTCTTCTCCCTTCTTCCTCTCCTCCTTCCATTCAGTCTGTTCCCAAACCTGCTCCCATTGTAGTACCAACACCTAAAACAATTCTTAGCAGTTTGTTATTGAACAAAATATGTGAGCTTAATTTTTTTTCCTGCCCCTGATGGAGGAGTGGATGAACTTGGCCTTAGGAAAGAGAGACATAGAAGGCAATGTGAAGAATGGGAAAAAAAATCCTGCCTTTGGATCAGGCAGGCCTAGGTTTGCTTGGTTAGTAGACTAGCTTTGCTTCTTACTCACAGTGTGACTTTGGATCAATATCTAATGTGTAGCTGGAACTTTCGTGATTGCAAGCAATAGAATCCCAACTTAGACTGCATAAGCTCCAAAGGGAATGTGCTGGATCATCTTCCTGGGAATGAGGACATGGAGCATCAGGCATGTATGATTTCAGAGGATCAACACTCTTCTTTCAGTTCTGCTTCTTATTGATTTTTTGTGGTTTCATTTGAAAGACATCCTCAATGGTCTGATAGTGTGTTCATTTATGTGGCTCCCATATTTCAGCCTTATTTTGAGTATTCCCCCCCTGCACTCTACTATCTTCGGTCACCTCTAATCCATTTTGAAACTATCAGGGGTTCTCAGAAGACCTGGATCCTGGTGATACTGATCCTAGAACTATGGATCAGAGAGAGATGGCATTCCCTGAGATCTGTCTAAACCAGCCATGGGCAAACTACGGCCCGCGGGCCGGATCCGGCCCGTTTGAAATGAATAAAACTAAAAAAAAAAAAAAAGACCGTACCCTTTTATGTAATGATGTTTACTTTGAATTTATATTAGTTCACACAAACACTCCATCCATGCTTTTGTTCCGGCCCTCTGGTCCAGTTTAAGAACCCATTGTGGCCCTCGAGTCAAAAAGTTTGCCCACCCCTGGTCTAAACTCTTCCTACCATATTGCCTTTATCTTCCATTTTTGCCCTCAAATCATTCTATTCTACCTGGATCAACTCCTGATGACTTGTCAAAGAAGTAGGTTTGATTTCTAATGTGGCGATTGGAAACAGAAATGGGATGGAGGGTCAGGCAAGAGGAAGATGGCTGATTTGAGAGAAGCAGCTCATTCTGTTGGGCGGCTCTCTGTCTGGGGTGGTATCTGAGTCTGGGACCTGGACACAATTCTATATGCCATTCAGATTCCTATATCAGGAACAAAGTGACCTGGGCCTTGCCTCTCCCCCGCACCCCCGCCCCCATGCAAATGGTTTCTGCCAGGTTTTGTAATGTGAGAGCTACTCTGGGGGCTGAGACATTCATACTTAGCTGCAAGTTGTTGAGATGCTGTTTCCAATTGTTTTAGCAAGTGGATTGGCTTCCAGGTTGACAGCCTTGGAAACCAGACTCCTCTGTTTGTTCTACAAACAGGTATTGCCTGTGATCTGCAAGCAGAGGCAAAACACAGTGTCTAAGGCCAACTCCTGATTTCCTATGATTTGTGCTAGGTGTGGGAGGATGAGGGAACATTTGGAGGACCTAGAGAAATGATGTCTATAACCAAAAATTAATAATGAGTATGAGAAATCAGCCACTTGCATTAACTTCCCCCTTAATAAAATGTTTCTAAAGCTAAGTAGCTGAAAAGTGACATTCAAACGATTTAAGTTCCTGATCATCCATCACTCTGAGGTTATTGCCAAAAGACATAGCTGATGAAAAGCAAAGAACCTGTTTATGTCCTTATTCAGGCCATAAGTAATAGAGACAGGAAAGCCTTTGCTCTAAACCTCCTTTTCAGTCATACATCTGAGTACCTGGTAGGATCTGTGCTAGAATTTCAACTGGATTGTCTTCTTTAACCCTTATAGCAAAAAGAAAGATAATGATGATAAAAGTAGCTATGGTAGCTATGGTTTATTAAGTGCCTACAGTGTGCCAGATGCTTTATGTGTATAACCTTTAACTCCCAAAATAATCTTGTGAAGGAAGTCATATTACTCTCATGTTATAATGAAGAGTCTGAGCACAGTCTAGGAGAAGTTGTCACTTGCACAAATTTGCATGAATCAGAAATATTGAGATCCAGGTGGCATGTTCTCCCTCTAAATCAATCAAGTGTTCTCTCCTCCCTGGTGTTCTGGGCGGGCTCTCGTTCTCCCATCCTCCCCAAGATCCGGGATAGGTCAAGACCAGGTTATCCATCTCTTGGCTCCTTCACTACACAGTTGTTGGCTGGAACTCACTATCCTGGTCTACTACATGGCCAGGAGAGGAAATGAGGGGAGTAACCAGGGGTGGAGATGGAAGATGAGAAAGAAACTGTGTTGATTTAGAGAACTATTTACAGATGTTTCTCATGAAAGTTGAGGGGCATATTCACTTTGGCATTCCACATTCTTAGAATGACAAAGGCCTGGTCTAGGGAAATCTTTATAAAAACAAAATTCACAGGTATTAAAAGTTTCTGATTTCTCTGGCAAAGCCTGATTGATAAGACCTAGTTAGATCCACTCACTATTTTGGTTGTAAGAAAAAAAGCATTGCAGAACTGCTCTGTCGCCATTTTACCCAATATCAGTGGTCCTGGTGTCCCCCAAAGAATTTGGGAGATATCTTCTTCACAGACCCAGTATGGCTGGAAGGAGTCAATGAGCCTTGGAAGACATAGAAATGTGAATTCTTAATCAGAAAGATGTCCTGGGCCAGGAGCTCAGAGACAGATATGGGCAATGGTTCTAAACCCAGAATTTGGGGCCAGCTTCACCACAAAGAGACAAAGTTCTCAATGCTTGCTGATAGGTCACATCTCTGGGGTCACCATGGCCCCCATCCAACTCCCATTTAGCTCCATGATCTGCCCCTGTGGCCACTTTTCTCATGCCTTCTTCTGCATTCTGCTCTGTGTCTGGTGCTGTTTCCCAGCTCCACACTTCCCATTGTCCTAGCCTGGGATGACCACAGTTCTCTTAAGTAGTGGTGATAGGGTATATTCAAGGACAGTTGAAACAAAGCTAATGCTCCCCAGAGCGTGGACTCTACCAGGCACTATGGAAGGTGCATTGCCTACATTAACTAATCCTCTGCAGAGAATGTACATTTTATCAGGATTCAGAGAGGTTAAGTTACTTGTTCAGGACCACACAGTTGTTAATAGAGTCAGGATCCAAATTCAGGTCTATAAGACTCCAGAGTTCATAGCAAAGTGAAGAAAGTAAAAGCAATCTTTCTAGTTATAAATACCAACATCACTGCTTAGCCATTCCTATTCTTAGTGTGCTCTGCAGGATTAGTGGGAAAGCTAAAGCATGAAGAGGTTGAGTGAAATATCTACAGTCCCAAACAGGTCAGCAAATGAACCTGAAACAGTATGTGGGTGGTCCATTAATTTATTACTTTTTTGCAAAAACTGCCAAGAGATCCAATTGATTGCATGAAAAATACTGACTCAGGGAAACACATCAGTCAGACTGATAAAGATGTCAAACATCAAGATGAATGTTTGTCTAGTGAGCCAAGTGGTAAAAATGTGGGTGGCGGGTGTCTCAGAACACTGGCCAGGGTGACTTTCATTTCATAGCATCATAGGATCAGAGTTGGGAGAGATCTGGATGGTGATACTGTCTAGCGTTCTACCACATCCCTGACAAGCAGTTACCCAGCCCGGATACCCACAGGGACAGGAAACTCACATTTCCAGGGGCTGCAAATTCTGCTTTTGAACATTTTTGACCTTCTGGATGTTGGGTCAATAGAAGTAGAATGTCAATATTCTCAGCCTGAGATCCTGTGACTGCAAACGAGGTCACCATAAGAGTCAGGCACAGTGGGAATGCCAAAAGGATCCGGCCACTTTGGAAAATGTTTTGGTTGTTTTTTATAAAGTTGAATATATGTTTATTGTACTATCCAGTGATCCCCTTCTAGATATTTACCTACCAACTGCAAATGTCCACACTGAAGCTCATGCAAAGGCTTACATTTGTAATCATAAAAAACTGGAAAAACCCAAACATCCACAGAAGTCCATCAGCTGGTAGGTGGACAAACTGTGGTGTCCCCACTGCTGCAACACTACCAGTATAGCAGGAAAAAACACATGACTGATACGTGCAACATCATGGTTAAACCTCAAATGCCTTACCTTAGGGAAGGAAACCAGCCTCAAAAGGCTACATATGATTTCAATTATATGACATTTTGAAAGAGGCAACAAATAGAACACACACACACACACACACACACACACACACACACACACACACAGTAACAAAACAGATTGTTGGGTGCTGTGATGAAGATGAAGAGAGGTATGGATTACGAGGGAGCATGAGGGGAAGTTTTGGGGAGGGGTGGAAATGTTCTGTATCTTAATTGTGGTAATGATTTTAAAAACTATATGTGCTTCAATTTACTAAATTATACACACAAAAAGGGTAGATTTTTACTGTAAGCAAATCTGACTTTAGAAAAAAAGATGTGGCCACTGCAAGGGCCACCTCACATGGGCACCTGAATCAGTCCAGCCACTTCTGGCACCTGGCTGCTACTCTCTCTGGGCCAGTAATTCTGATGTTCCTACAGCTCTGTCCCAGGCTCAGTCTCAGAAGCTGCACTTGGCCTGTAGCGTGTGTCAAGGCCTTTCTACCCCAGACCACTGATGTGCTTCCTGCTGCTCCAAGCTACTTGACAGTAATTTTTTTTCTGCCAAGACAGAACTAGATGGTTTCCTTTTCTTGGTGGGCTACTTTTTTATGGATCTCTCTGAAGAATTCCTTGGGTCCTTAGATATCATGGCTCTTTCCTCTCTATGCACATGCTACCAGGGTGCCTGGGAATGGAGTAGTTAGAGCAGGGCCACCATCTTGTTACAGTCCTAGAACCTCCACTCTCACCCCTGAGATTCCCAGACCCTGGGGCTATGTCCAGCACTCCAATATTTTTCTGCCTCCATTGCAGATTCTCCTTTACTTTTCCCTTTGAAATTTAACTTCTCTTGTCGCATTCTATCTGCACATCCTAAATTCACCATGCCTTTTTCTATGTCTAAAGCCCAAGTTCAGCCATGGTTCAAGTTCTTTCTAGAGGACATTCTAACACCCCATGCAAATCACTGCTATAATACATTTTGGGGTTGGGAATCTGGGGGAGTACCTAACTTCAGATGTTTGAAATAGTTCAATCATAGTGTTGGTCTAAAACCCTCTTTTACAAAATGAGGATGTTTTTGCCTTTTAACAGCTTCTGTCTATTGTCCCTATTCCTCTCCTCTGCCATAGAACTGAGAAAATCTACTGCCTCTTCTATGTGACAGGACCTCAGCTATTTGAGGCCAGTGATGATGTCTTCCTGGAATGTTTCATCCAGGCTGTCTTTGCAAGAATGCCATGAGTGCTGGGGGACTGCATATGAAGGCCTGATTTGAGATGTGGACTCTGTATGTTAAAAGCACATAGAAAAAAGAGGGCGAGGTAACTCAGAGTGAGCAAGCAAAGACTCCCACAATATAGTACATCCCCAGAACAGGGACAGCCCCAGATCCACCTCATGCTATGGACCTGCCTTTCATTTCTATGCAGAGACATCTAGAGAAACAACCTGTCCTTGCAAAGTCATGATTGAGCAAAATAACCTCTTCCTATCAGGGAATCTGGAGTGAAATGATACACCCTACGAACATTCTCCATAGAGTTATGACTATGTTTTTGAATAAATTATTTCTACACTTTAGACCTAAAGTGGATTTGGCATCTCCCAGGAGTTAAGCTTTGGGTTGGGTTCTGTGCTGAGGCCCAGAGGGAGGGAAAGTCCTGGTTTTAATGGGAGAAAACCCCCAGACACATGGGGAAGAGACCCAAAAACAAAAACAGGGAAGCATAATGTACCCAGTCTTCCTCAAAGCACCTGGGAGTTGGCACTCTGTGAAATCCTGGTACTCAATCAAGGTTGAAACATAACCCAAACATTGGTGAGTCCATGGACAACTGCCAGAATTCATTTTAATCTTTACCAAACAGACTATCTCTTCTGTCGTGTACTGGACAAGACCCACTGCATTCTGAGCACAGATGGAGACCCCCTTTCCTTCCTCTCCAGAACTTAGTTTTTGGGAGAGGCTTGTATTTACTTGAAAGAAACACTTCGAGTCACTGTGGGTGGAGAGTGACACCTGGAGATATGTCCAAGTAACATATATGCCTTTGGAATGGTTATGTATTGGACAAAGAGAGGAATTTGTGTTGTTCCTGAAAGGAGAATAAGGAGAGAAAAAAAAGAGAATGAGGTGAGAGGGCAGCCAGGAGATGGGAGAAACTTTGGGGGTGATCTTGACTCCTGAAAGGTTTAATGTAAGTTACTAGTATTAAAATTACCAAATGGCTGGGAATAAACTTAGGGGCAAGTGTGCTAGAGAAGGGGCTGAATATTGTGCTTAAATTTGAGTGGTAGAAGCCAGAGACTATGGCAAGAATGCAGGAGCTGAGAAGAATTATCAGAAGTCACTTGCAGATATTTTGATCTCTGAATATTATGTCACTTAATACTTTCTAGCTTAGTATTTTTGTTTTGTAAAATGTCTTTTACTTTAAAATGAGGTCTCTCTGGACCTGTCAACATAGATGTGTGTTTCCACACATGAATAAATCTAAGTTAAAAGCATGAAACATGATTGACATGATGTTCGTCTGGAAAATGCTTTGCAAATATTTTACAAGAAATAGATATTATTTCAAACCAAAATGGTTTCCTGGTAAATGAAAGACTCCTTTCTTCAGTTGAGCACCTTGAGGTAGGACATGCAAAGTGGACTTGGAGCTCAGTTTTGGAGCAGGATTTGAAAGAAGCCAAAGTGATGGTCCAGTGGTAGGGAAGGACAATCCAGGAGGAAGGAATAGAAGTGAGATGGGAGGAAGTATTGCAAAAATGGACTAGTAAAATAGCAAAAGGTTGGGGTGAGGGGTGATATGGCCAGGGAAAGCATGTCATGGCAATGTCTGAAAGTCAAAGTGGTCGATGTTCATGTTCTTAAGATGGAATCCTGCTCCCACCTCTATTTCCTGCAAATGTTGAGATGAATTTTTGAGTAAAGTGACCAATATTTTTACATGGAAATCGACTCTTCGATAGCATATAGAACAGAGGTTTGAAGAATGCTACCTAGAGCTTCAGAGCAGGGAGACCCAGCAGATATCTGGGTTATACAAGACTATTTAATGCCATGGAAACCTATGTAAATACAAATATCTTTTTCTTCCCTACATCATCACCTTAAAATTAACATATTTAAAAACAGGAGATGGAGATAGACATAAAAGTCATATATAACCAGTTAAATCTCAGCTGTAAAGTATAAAACATCAATTGAATGCCTTTCACATGGTTTTTGTCTTTCTCTTCTATAAATTTTGATGTCATTTTTGCTCAAGAGATCTGAAAATCATCACCAATGTGAAGTTGGGAGACTTGGGAAAGAAGATGGTCCTAGTGATATGTTGACAGCTTCCAGGTAAAGTCTGATGAAAAATTTTTATACATCTTTATACACCCAAAGAAAAATGGCATGTGGCATATCCACAAACCAATCCTGAGCCAGGAACATGGCAGAATTCAGGTTTGTGACACTTTCAAAGCCATAGAATAGAGTTAACGTTATGAGGAGCTGTGATGCAGTCCCTACCCAGATGGCTTTATTTCAGAAAGGATCTTCCGGGAAGATGAAATTGATCCTGGTCTTTCCGGTGATCAGATATGATATTTACTGGTTCATAATATCAATGAGAGTACCCCGCCAGTTCATTCTAGGCATTTCTTCTACTACTTTGTCCATTCTTGTCCATAGCTGTCTTCCTAGTCATTTATCTTGTCCTTTTTCCATTTTACCAAAAGGTTAATGAGAGTTCTAGGTCTAAATCCACTCTGTGCACACATGGTGGCATAAACAACAAAAGCTCCCAGGGCTTGAGGCCAGTATGCAGGCAGAAGTACATGACAAGTTGCTTGTTCACCAATCTGTCCATCTTCTCATGGTGAAGCTGCTGGTTTATGAGGTCACTTTCAGTTTTAAAATAAAGCAATGAGGAATTATATCTGTGCCCAAATTGATGAACAAGATGTTGGATAGAATGAGCCCAGCAATAATGTAGGTCAAAAAGGGGCAAATATTCTAGATCAGAGTGTAAGCAATAATCTTCTTTAGGTTGTCAATTATTAGGCAGCTTTCCTCCACCCTGTGACTAAAGTTGCAAATATGTCATTGTCTTTTAGTAAGACTGTGTACTTACATTTTTGACTGCATCAGAACCTGTGTACCTCATGGCAACCCCAATATGTGCCTTCTTTAGAGCTGGAGAATGGTTAATTCCATGCTTTGTCACAGCAACATCTGCATCCTGCCTCTGAGAGCCCATCCGACATCTGCTGGGGAGATGTCTGAGCAAGGATGATTTCTGAGTAGTTGGTTAAGAGATCATTCAAGTGTTCCTGACTTGTGTCCTTCAGCTCCATACTGGTCACCATAGTGGCTTTAGCAGCCTATTTGTTAACTTGCTCCACAGTAGTGTTGAGACATTTTTAAATGTCTTCTATTGCCTCATTGTTGGCTGAAATGATACCTAAACTCTTGACAATAGCTTTGGCTGTGAAGGGATGATTACCTGTAAACATAACAACATTGATCCCAGCACTCTGGCACAGTGGACTGAAGGGGATCAATCATTGACAAGAGCTCACAAAGCAGAAGTTGGAGGTCAGAAAGGTCATGGTATCTGTTCAATGAATAGGTTTCTGGAAACTCAATTGCTGGCAAGTAGAATGACAGAAACCAAGAATGTGGCTCCTCCAAGCCACCTAGCCATGTACACTCTATGGAAGGCCTTACCATGCCCTTGTCCAGATGCTTGTTCCAGGACATTGATAAAGATGGTGCTACACTTCTCTAAGATCTCATGGTCATGAGGAAGCACTTGTCATTGATGTCATCCATCTCATGTATGGGGTGCTGAAAGTTGTTGGTAGAATCAAAAGGGATTTCAAACACTTTGAAGTTTCATTTCCTAATTTTTATCACATCACCCAAAATGATCTCTGAGAATTTCCAAGGGCATTTCCGGAGGCATCTCCAACCACAACTTTCTCAATGATGGGAACACTTTCCTGTCCTTGTTTGAACTCAACTTGATTATACAGTGTTATTATCTTAAACAAGGAGGCCCGGATTCCAGAGCTTCAGGCCAAGAATTGGTTTGTCTCTTCTTCATGTGTGTCAGCTACGTAGATCTGATGATCAAGCCACAGATGGGTTCTGTTGTGAGTCCAAGTGTCAATTTTGTCACTTGGACTGACTGAGGGTCTCCATTGCTTCAGGTTCTTCACCAGACTTTTCTTCTTGGCCATCCATTTCTTGTCATTAATGAGTGTCAGTGACAATGATCTGGAGATACATGGGCCACAATAATGCCAAGGAGGAAGATGGTAGAGTCCAGGACATACTAATAGATTCTGATGATGAAGAAAAAATATGCTGGTGAAGAAACAACTCCTACCACAATACAAACAAAGTACTCAATCTCAATGGCAATGGGTGTCTTTTCATTTCCTATTCTTTTTTTTTTTATTGTTGACACTATTACAGATGTCTTCTTGAAACCAGCGAGGCAATCTGTCCAGTGATGGTGTGATTGCTGGGGTTGGTGACCATGTTAGTTGCTGTGCCTTTTTAATGGATTGTAGGAGAGAAACCAGTGATTTTTTGTTTCAAGGATATTACCATGAGTAAAATCACAGGAGCAGGATTGGAACTTAGACTTCCCAGTAAGAGATAAATTATCTACTCTACTCCCTGAGAAGCCATTCACATGACACCCCTAGGAATTTGGTCTTTCCTTTTAATCTCCATTATGTTCCTGGCCTTTAACTGCTCTGCAGGGATTGTATTCTCTTTTGCATCTCAGATGATAAGAGTTTGGAGAGAAATAATTTATTGAATCTGATCATGATGTTGGTGCATTTCATCTCTTGGTAATAAACAAAGATTCCCATAACCAGAACAAGCACAGAACCCAAATATATACTTATCACTGGAGTACTAAATCCTAAATGCAACCCAGCCCAGGGCAGACTGAAGGATGAAGAACCCTTGCAACCACCTTGGATTACTAAGGTGGAACTTGCTAATTTATGATGTTTCTTTGAGAGACCTGAGGGTCTGGCATTGTCTTGAGCCAAGAGTTGTGTAGTTCTCATGCTGGAAAGACTCATATCATTTGAACCATAATTCTCCTCAAGTTCCTTATTGCTCAAGTTTTGGTTATTCAGGTTAATGCTTTCTTGTTTCTCTTTTTATGAGTTTCAAGCAGTCGTCCTTTAGGCCTCTCTATTTCTCCTAGCCATTCCTTTGGGTGTTTTCTCTGTCTTTATTCACACTGAGCTGCAAAGAGTAAATTTTTGACACCGTCTTGCCAAAATGATGCTGATGACCTGATTGCTGGTAGAGTGAAATGGGTTTCAGGGTCCTGGGCCACAGGAAGGCACCATTCCAAGGTCTGAACCATAGTAAGAGCCAGGGCCTATGTGTCCAGGTGTGGGACCTTGAAATAGGGGAGCTGAAGGGCCAGTGTCAGCCCAGGCCCTCTGCTGGCATCAGGCAACCCAGTGGGTTCAGTGCCTACTCCTGGTTTTCCCTTATTTCTGTTCATTTTTCTAATTTACTTTACCAGATTGAAAGCTTCCTGAGGGCAGAGCCTGCATCTGTTTCATCACCGTATTCTCATTAGGTGGGAATACAAAATAATATTTGTTCAATGACTAAATGACCTCACAATTTGGGGCCTGTGTGTTTGTGGCCACCACTTGGCAAAGTAATGTAGCCACTGATTGGAAGCAATAAAGCCTGCTTGAATGGGCTTCATAAGGGAAAGAGCTTGAACCAGGTCAGCAGTTCTCAGATGGAGCTCCTAGAAAGCCCTGCAGACAACAGGTACACAAGTCAGTCTAAGCCACAGTTTCTGCATCTATAAAGTAAAGATAAAAACAGAACAACAGTATTTACCTCTTGGGGTTGCTATGATTAAATTAGATAATGCATATAGTGCACTTAAAACTATTCCCAGTACACAGTGAGCACTCAAATTTAGTCATTAATATTATAGTAACCATAATAAAGTAATGTCACATGGAGACTACAGAGACTGTAGCTGTATTTAATTCTACTTGTCAAACTATTAACTGCCTATGACACATGAAACATTGTGGAGGAGGAAAAACATTTGCGTGATTTAACATGACTTAGTAATCCAAGGTGGTCAGCCACCAGCATCATTACCACTGTCCCTGCAAAAAAGCTACTTATTATAGTTCATGGTGACTTTTGGTAGTTATTGACTTTGGAAGATTCATATAGTGGTCTTTCAGGCATTTTCTCAAGAGAAATAAATATATGCATTGCCCCTTATGGAGCTCTTTGAAGGAAGGGAACATGTCTCATTCATCTCATTACTCGAATAGCTAGCACAGTGCATGACATTCAGGAGGTGTTATATATACTTTTTGAATGAATGGATGAATAACTGAATGAATGAATCCTATTCATGGAAGGCATTGACATTGGTTCAAAATGATTCAGAATCAGTGGTGATTTAGCAATGATGGAATTGAACCCATGAGCTTCCTGAGACCTTTCATACTCAAAAGTTCTAATTATGTTATAGTGCATCCTGTAACTAACAACCTTATCCCCACTGAAACCAATTCCAAATTTGGATCTAGCAGCTGCCTCCACAGTGAGGGGAGAATGAACCACCAGGCTTGTCTTAATTAAAAGTCATTCAATCTGGGCTTTGGAGGGATATAGTCTGATGTGACCCCCATCAACTTCATTAACAATGCCACAACCAATTTTAAGTGTTGAGCCAATGCAATTTATCAAGGGACCTTAGCTGCTGTGACACCATGACCTGGCTTGATGCCCTCAGCCAAAGCCAAGTGTTGGGTGGATAGCTTAGCTCTCTCAGCGGTCTGCCTGGCCTACTCTGATGGTATGTGTCAGGGCAGCAAGAATGCATTGCCTAAGCTAGGAATGTGGACCATCTCTGAGAGCCAGAGGAGGAGGGGAACAGAGGGAGGAAGCTCTGATTCTGATGGTGGAATGAAAGAACAGGTTGTTCAGAGGGACATGTAAACAGTTCTTGGCTCCAGCGTCCCTGCTGTCATCCACAGTTATTCACAGTCAATCTATCTTGGGGATTGTTCTGGGTCAGAAATAGGGTGAAGCTAAACCAGAAACAGATAACAGAGCACATTCCAGATCTAGCGTGCATAGGTGTAAACTTGGCCTTGGAATAAAGTGGGTGTGCTCTGTCCCTAAGGGAGACACTTATCCTAATCTTTGAATAGAAGTCTATTTATCTCAGGGACACCTTCAGAGTTCATCTTCTCAAAAAGACACATCCTGATTGGCTGGTTGAAAGGACAAGTCCTCTTTTTTTTTCCATATGAATCTTTCCCCAACTAGGTAAAAATCCCCACCAATAAACTAATTTTTGTTCCTTTGTTGATTCCTTTTAATTAATTAAAAAATTTAAATTTAAAAATAGGAACAGATTTACCTTACTGCGCTGGAATTTGAGCTTGAAAGGCAGGGCCCCGGGGCTTTGAAATGTTTTGCAGAAAAGGCAATGGTGTGTAGAACTCCTCTGTTACCAAGCACCTTTCCCAGTGGAGGGAAGAAATCCATTTCTCCACAGTGACTCATCCCACAGGTGATAAAGTGGCTGTGGTCTAAGCCTCTGATGCTGTGGGTGTGATAGTATGAAGAATATGCTATTTTCCCTCTTTGCTCAGCCATCCTAGCCTTCTGGCATTTCTAGAATATACGAGGCTTTTTCCTGCCTAGAGACTTCACTTCCCCAGTGTTTGCACCACTGGCTCTTTTTTATGCTTCAGCTCGTTGCTCAAGGTCAGCTTCTCAGAGAGGCCTTCCTTGACCGCTCAATGTCTAAAGTAGGTGTTCCAGCTTCACCTCTCCCAGTATGCTCTAGGACAGCCCTCTTGTTCTTTTCTTTATGTCCCTCTTAACAACTCCAATTGCATTTATGTTTATTCAGTTGTTTATTGTCTTTAGAGTGTGAGCTGTGTGATGGCAAGCCTGTTGTGTTCACTGTTATATTTTCACATCACAGAAAAGACCTAGCATACTTCAAATATTTGAGTCTCTATTATGTGTACTTAAGTACCTTGGTGATTTCTGGGAATGTGAGTTGAACATGGTTTCTTTTTCTTTTCTTTTTTTTTTCTTTTTACAACTGTGAACAACACAAATTTATTATCTCAGTTTCTGAGAGTCCAATACACTTTACCTATGTCCTCTGTTGAGGGTCTCAAAGGTTGAAAAATATCAAGATGTCAATTGAGCTATGTTCTCATCAGGAGGTTCTGGGGAAGAATCTGCTTCCAAGCCCATTTAGATTCCTGGCAGAAACAGTTCTTATGTGGTTGTAGGACTAAGATCTCCATTTTCTTCCTGTGGGTAACTGGCCAAGGGTCATTCTCAGTTCAAGGGTCACTCATATTTCTCACCTTGTGGCCCATTGGCTTAGCCTCCCCAGTCACTTGAGCTAGGCACTCTAGGTATGCCCCTGTGTGGGCTGTTTGCACAGTTTTGTTGTAATTGAGCCTTGACTGCTGTTGGCATCACTGGGAGGAATTGACCCCCAAGCCAACTGGCTGTGATGAACACGGTTTTTTAAAGCATATGGTCTAGTTAGGAAGATAGAAATGTTGTCAGTAGCACTTGTGGGAAGGGCTTGAAAAGAGGGAGAACATGGTGCTGTGGGTGAAATAGCCAGGCAGGCCTGTGGAAGTTAGAAGAGGGTTTCTCCTGGAAAACCTAGAACTGCAACCTGAAAGAAGCAGAAATTAACCAAAGGAGGAGGGATAGAGATCTGGGCAGAGGGGCCAGCCTGTGCAGAGGCCTGGAGGTGTCGAAGAGGATGGCATTTCTGAGGACCTGGGAGCTGTTTAGTAGGGATGAGAGGGCAGGCAGCAAGAGATGAAGACAAGTGGAGACACAGCAGTGGCTAGAACACACCATGGGGAAGTCACACTAAATTTATTCTGTAGGAAATGATAGTTACTGAAGAGTTATAAGAAATCATCAAAAGCAGCCAGTTCCAGGTCACTGAACTGAGGCAGCTTCATGCCTGGGAGCTGGACAGTCTAGTCTGGGTTTGTATGGTTACCAGGAGTCCTGAGGGCAAAGTGGAAACCTGTCAAGTTGGAAGAGCTAGGCAAGATTTAGGATCTAAACTAGAAAGGGAGGGGTCATTCAAGGCCTGAGGTCCATGCCAATCACCAGGCTTTACCCAAGCACAGAATACAGAGTTCCAGCCTGGGATGAGTTTGGGATTTCCAGTTAAGCATGAGAAAGTGAGGAAGACCAGAATTTAGACCAGAATACTTAGAACACATTGTGGATCATGGAATAGTCTGTTAAGCTCTGCTCCTGGGTAACTGGAGTGTGATGATTGAGCCCAGGGTCTAAGTGCTTTGGGATTAATCACTCTCTGTGTGTCTCTTTCTGCAGGCACCAAAGGTCTGCATGGGAGGGTAAACAGCAGCGGGAGTCTGCCTTTTCAGGGGACCCTTGCTGCTCTCCTAGAAACTCTTGGGACAATAATAAGAATTCTAAGCAGGTGACCTCTTCTTTCACAAAGCCTTTGATGCAGCAAAATACAGCATGATATATGTGGACAGCCCTCAGAGGATGTATACTGGGATTTGGTCTGCATAGTTCCAGCATTTGTCAAGGCAGTGGGATCAGATACCAGTCATGTCTACATGATGCCAACAACTCAGATGGCAAAGAACAATCCATTTGTCACTTTGACCCACTCACATTATAGAGAGCAGAAATTCTCTAACTTTCGGAATCAGAGATATGGTAGTGACTGGCTTCATTGTGTTTTCTTTCTCCTGAAACTGCAATGGCTAGAAATCTTTTTTTTTGTAGCTAAATGGATTCATACTTAGCATCATACAAAAGAACTTGGAACCCCATGGGTGGCTAAGGGAGAGCTGGGTGAGCCAGTGCAATCACAGTCACCTTTTCACAGACTCCAGACCCAGAGGCCATGCCCTCAGTGCCACATTTCAGAGAGCACCTAATGAATAAATACATTGGGCAACAAGACCCTGGATGATGGGGTGTATGGAAACCTGGAGGTGTCCTTAATTTTCAAAAGCGTGGTGAATGTTTGGAACTCACATCAAGTGTGATCACTTCTATATGTGCCAGAGCACCCATGGAAAAAACAAAACTGGGGTCACAGTGGGGAAAATGCACAGACCTCAGCAGGGAGAGAGGCAGGCCTGGCCACTGGCCAGCGCCTCAGACAAATAAAAAAAGAAAACATCAAAACCTTAATGGGTGGGTGGAGGATGAGTTGGTTTTCTTTTCTGTTGTTCTTTTTCCATCCACAGAATTGCTCAATAATTGGATGAAAGGAGTTTTGTAGATGTTATGGATTTGGAATTTTAGGAAAAAATGTGACAGGACTCCTTGTAAATTTCAATTTGCAATGTTTGCAGATTATTTTGGGAGGCACTGTAGTTAGTTCCCTGCTGGAGAACTGGCCAGAGGTCAGAGGGAGGGGTGGTAGCAGTCTCAAAGTTTGTTGCCAATATCAGTGAGTGCTGTGGGGATGGACTGGCTGGGTATTTGCAGGCTGAACCATTGAAGAGCAGAGCATCACTTCTGCCCAACCTCCTCTCTAAGTCATGAGTAGATTCTGGAATAGGAGGTGCTGGCGGACAGCAGCAAAGATTCCAGAACAGAGCTTTCCAGATTTAGAGGTCCTTTCTTGGTGGGAAGAGACAGGAACTTAAGGAAGTCTAGCCTGCAACTGCACAAATACATCTGTGAACAGTAATCCCAAATACAAATGCCTGAATGTTAGGGGGAAATCTGGAAAAAATTAGCATTAAGAGACACCTGGAACAGGAGGGAGAAGTGCAAATTTGTTTCATACTTGCCCTTGAGTTAGCACTGACTGACCCAGGGCTGAAGGAAGAGGAGTGGTGGGTGGGAGGTGGGGCAGGGAGGTGATTGTACAGAGGTTCTCAACCTGTGGGTCGCGACCCCTTTGGCGGTCGAACAACCCTTTCACAGGGGTCGCCTAAGACCATCCTGCATATCAGATATTTACATTATGATTCATAACAGTAGCAACATTACAGTTATGAAGTAGCAACGAAAATAATTTTATGGTTGGGTCACAACATGAGGAACTGTATTTAAAGGGCCAGAAGGTTGAGAACCACTGGTTTAGAAGAAGCCAGTACTATTTAGGGCTACAAACAAATACAGCTGCAGGTCATAGGGAAGGGCAGTCAGTGACCTTCTTGTGGATGCTGATGAGACCATGGCTATAAAGAATTTAGAGACAAGAGCATGTGTCCCTGGAGTGACAGATTCTGGAAGAGGTTCAAAGAGGAGAGGGTCTGAAAGCTCAGTATGAGGTCAGTTTAGTATCACTGCTGAGGTCTTTCTGCTGTGCTAGGAGATAGTATTTTAGGATTTGCTGCTGGTTGGCACAACATAAAAAGGGAAAACTGCAGAAAAAAGCAGGGCAGAGAAAGAGAGATGAATGTTGCTAGAGCAGAAGATAAAAAAGTGAGAACTTGAAAGATTTGCACAGTCCATCTTTTAAAGTCCAGAAGTAGAGTAGTATGAATGGTGGTGGTGGTGGTAAGGGTGATTTTGGCCTCTAGAGTTTTCTTGGGTTTTATGATATAGAATGAAATAAGGGAAGAGGCTTATTTTAGGCTCAAGATTGTCCTCACTGCTTATGGCACTAGCCTGAGCAACATCTCTTTTGGGGCTGGAGAAAAGGTGAAAAGCTAGAGGCGGGATAAATGTTGAATTGGAACCAACATCAGAAGGGGTAAATTTGAAACCTGCTTTGGTAGGTCCTAGGAACAATCCTGAGTGACATTCAAGGTTTCATTTTTTCTCTCCCTTGTGTCCATCGGAAGTCCACAGGTGGAAGGACAATTTGAGGAAGGAATGGTGAGAAAATAGGTTGTCATTGTTGAAAGGTGCAGGGTAAGCTGATCTCTACCATGAATATGTTTTGGGGTCTTGACCAAAGAACTGCCTTCTTTGAGATCTTTCATCTCCCTCTCATAGGTCCCCTGGGGAGTATGGCCTTCAGAGAGGTCTGGAGGCTGGCAGATGTTCTGTGTGGAAGACCTGCTAAGAGCCCCAGCTGCATTAACTAGTCCGAGTCCTGACTACCTGCACGAGGTGTGGAGCTGGCTGCTGAAGTTCACTGGAGTGGGAGTGCGGGGAAGTGTAGTTAAAAGCAAAGCTTCTAAGACCTCCCTCCCAGAGATCCTGAATCAGAAATGCAAGCGTGGGTCCAGAAATCAATATTTTTCAAAAAAGCTTTTCTGATGTATCTGATGTAACAGTTGGGGTTGGAATCCTCTGTGTCTGGGGTCATTTTTCAGAGTTGGGTTGTTACCTTCTAGATGTTTTTGATGTTAAATAGATAGCCTCGACTTCACATCTGCAGTACTCTCAGACCATTATAAATAATGGCAGTAAATGTTGAATGAATATGTAAGATTTATATATACATTGTGTAGAACTCAAAGAAACATATATTTGTGTTACTGGAATGTCACAATCAATCTAGACAATGATAAAGTATGTAGGCATTTAATTAGAACATGCTTTCTCTTTCAGTCTACATAAGTTGACCTTCCTCCCACCTTGCTCCTGGTTTGCTCAATTTTCAAAGCAGTTTTTTTCAAAGCAGTTTCTATGGCATAGAGTTTCTATGCAGTGTGTAAGGTTTTTTTTGGCAAGAAGCAAGACTTCAGAATCTTGTGAGCAATGGGATTTTTCAGGTTGTCTGTGTGTATGCACACAGGCATATTTAATGGGTCTCTAAATGTTTAACTGAAATGCCCTTACACCCACATGTAATCTAAGAAATGCAAGTCATATGAATGAGGCTGCCATCAATATGTAGTGAAACTTTCAGGATCTAGTGATAGAATTAAACTGACAGTGAGGCAGCCAACACAAGCAATGGGGAAGGTTGTCTCATCAGTATTGTCCTTCATTTGGGGATGGGATGGATTGATCCATTCAAAAAAGCAAGGAGTGAGGAGCCCTGAGGAGCCTCTATCACTTCTGTGGATTCCTACAGAGATAATTGATTTTGTCAGTTCCTCAAACAGATTAGCAAATCAACAGAGCAGCTTCCCCAAAGCTGGAGACAGTCTTTGCTGCACACCAGTTATTTGCTTGATAAGTAGAACAAAGCCCTGGAGAGTGTTGAAAGAGAGGGGTGCGGTCAGTGTCTTTGGCTGACAACACATTTAGAAGAGCTAAGAAAACAAGAGTATACACTCTAAAAATCTTTTAGGTTTCATTTACTTAGGCAAAAAGGAGTTATGACTACTATAGCAATTAACTGAGTTTGATGAATAGATACAGCCAACCTAACAAAATCAGACCTGTATCCTTTTATCTTTGGCAGTAGACTATGTGGTGTTTACCTTCCTTCTCCAACTTATACCTCCCCTAACTCTCTCTCTCTCTCTCTCTCTCTCTCTCTCTCTCTCTCTCTCTCTCTTTTTCTGCCTGTGAAAACTCAATTTTACTTGAGGTCTGGAGATACAGAGATAAAAGCCAATTTCTTATTCTTTAGGTTGTTCATAGCCTAGCAGAGAAGATCTCAGATGCCAGGAAATCAGATTATATATGCTGTTTGTTGAATGTAATTAAATGTTTAATATTGAAATTTACAACTTTAGAAATAGGTTTGTTGGAAAGATGTTTGAAAACAGATTAAAAAAATTACCCAAAGACCAAAATGATGGTGCCAATCAAACAAGGTCAGGGGGTTTTGCATGTTTCTGTTCAGCTCTCTAAAGCATTCCTATGAGTCAACCAGCTCTCAGAAGGACTGGCTTCCAAAATGGCTGGGAGAGGTTTCCTGTACTCCCGTGGTAGCTCCGACATGGGGAATCCAGGGTGAAGCCAAGTGAAGCCAACCTGACCACTTAGTTTTAGCCACATGTCCATCTTACTCTGTTGATGATTCTCTATCATTGTCCTAGTGCTTGGCATGCCTTCCAAAGAACTTCCCTCATACTACCTAGTTTCTCTAACCTTTGAGAATAACTTTCTCCTTCATGGTTTACAGAAGAGGTAGAGTAAGAAGAAAAAGGAAACAGGAAAAGTAAAATGTCAATTTAATAATCCCTCAATTGTAAGAATGGACAAATTCTTCAGGGGAAACGAACAGGATTCAGAGGAGGGACTGCGTGTTTGGAAAAGGGGACTTTTCCCATTGAGCTAAGTCCTAGCTTATGGCAGGGAGGCTCCGAGGAGTCTTGTGCATGAAAGTAGATCACTTTGGAGTAAATTGTTTAATTTGATCTGGGAATGGAATGTACCTTGTACACCTTTTTCAAGAAACTGACATATTTTCAGCTTATAATTCAGTTTACTTAAAATGAGGAAAACCAGTTCTTGGCATTTCCATTAAGTCTAGGATGACAAAATTTCCCACTCACTGCCTCTCTCTCTCTCTCACACACACACACACACACACACACACGCACACACGCACACACACACACACACACAATCTTTACTCTCTTATAGGTGGGCCATCTTGTACCACCTCCAGTAACTTAGATTCCCATATGGCTACCGGGTTGTTATTGCATGAAGACTGGCTGTGGACTGAAATTAACTGGTTGCATTCTTGTCTGAAAAAGTGACAACTGTTTTAAATACAAAATGCTCACACTTGGTGCACAGTGAGTCCCGTCCTTTTTGGATAAGTACGCTTATTTGGTGGAACCTATTTGTGTAGACCCCTCTCACGGTAGAGGAAGAGGAACCGCGGGGTTACCAACAATAGTGTATTTGAAGTTTTGAGGCCTCAGGAACACATTGGACATGGCTGTGCCTATCAAAAGGGATTATCTCTCAAAATAGGAAAAGAAGTAATTTTAGAAAATTGGGCCTATAGACATATTTTGCCCACTGTATGCAATATAGTCTGAGGAATTCTGTATGTCTCTCCAGGCTATGAATTGTTTTTATGTCAAGGATTATGTTGCACTATTCTCTGTTTACTAGGGAACCCCTTCTGCCCCGACATGAGAAGGAAGAAGTGGGCTTATATGATAATCAGAAGATTCAAATTAGAAACAAGGTAAAATACTCTAACTCTGTCCAGAAAAATATCCTTGGGTGAGGATTTAAAAAAAACAAAACTGCCCTAGGAACTTTCTGTGATGATAAAAATATTCTATATTTTGATCTGGGTGGTGTTTACATAGATATAAAAAATTACTGAGCTGTGTACTTAAGATTTGTGCACTTTATATAAATTAAATTGGAATTTAAAAAGTCTGCAGAATTATTTACATATGTCACTGTCATTATTTTAAACAATCCTATGAGTCAACAGTTATTATCTCATTTTATATATATTCCATTTTACTTAGTTGCTTTGCCAATATCAGACAGAATCAGGGTTCAAATCCAAGTTTATCTGATTCCAAAGTGTCATCTCTCCAGTAGCATCATGTAATGGAGACAAATGATTCATTCATTCATTCATTCATTCTTCAATTAACATTTACTGAGAACCCACTGTATGTTAGGTACTGAACTAAGAACTTGAGATAAAGAGAAGAATAACACATATTCTTGCTACGGGGCTAATGGACTATATACATAGGAGGAGACAGATCTTTATATAAATGCCAATATACAACTTGATTAGTATTATATTATGCTGAAAGTATTTCCTGAACTCCTAAATCAGGACCCCATGAAATGACTGGTACTCATAGACACAAAAGGATAGAATATTTCAAATCAGAACTTTTTTTCAGAAAACATATGGTCATAGTAGACTAGCACATTTACATAGTTCTAATGGGAGTGGAAGAAAGAGGCCTGGAGAGGGACAGGAACATTGTTCAGGACCTCCTTAGTGCCTGGCACTGTGTGGCACTTTATATCATTTGTCTGCAATCTGACAACATCCCCTAGTTAGTGTTTGCCTCATTTTGCATGCAAGGAAACTGAGACTAGAAGAGATGAAGGACTTTTCCCAGGTCATGTAGCCGGCGAGTAGAGGAATCTGGATCTGATCCTAAACTCACTGTTAATTTTGGGGAGGGCTTGAAAGACGTTTGATTTCTTAACTCCTCTTTTCACTTTTGTTGACTTGGGGCTGCATGCCTACTGTGCTGCTGCTTCTCTTTACTTTCCCCAAACTTGATCTTATTTCCTCTGGTGTCCTGGGGGAGGTTTGTGCTGGGTTTGCAAGAGAGTCAATTGTGTAAATTTCTTCCCAACTCCAAGTTCAGTGATAGTCATGTTGATAGCTTGAAATTGGTAATGGTGGGAATGTTCACACTGTTATTATGGAAACCAGTAAATGCTGTAACTCATAGTGTTATTTTTGAGTTACAGGGGATGAGAGACACCAACTTTTCCAGAACACCACTGTTTTACCACCTCGGAACTGGACCCCAAATGTCTTTACTTAGTTACATCTGTACCCTTTTGACTTTGCATTTCAGAAATGCGCTTTATCCAGTTAAATTCTTTTATGTAAATTTAATTTGCTTATATCGCATTCTCTTAAATTTTTGCTTTGGGTTTTAAATATGATTTGATTTTACCCTTTACTTTCTTATTCTCTCTGCTTTTTTTATTTTTATTTTAATAGCAGTTGGGTCAGCTTTGAGCTGCCATACCTTTTCATTTGACCTTGTTCCTGGACCTGTAGGTGAACTGCCACTCTCACCCCCACCCAATCTTGTGACCACACAGGGCCATCTGCTCTGGTCCTCAGTCTCTGTTACTGTCATCCAGGGATCCATCTTTCATGCATTTTTCTTTTGCATTCACAGGCTGCTGGAGTTAGCTGTCTGTCTTTGCCTAACAGGTGTTGATGTGTTGATCTCTTGAAAACAGTCTTTTTTTCTTTGTCAGCTCTCCATTGTGTCTCACAATTGTCACCAGCCACCCTAAGATATGAGGGCCTAAGCAAGAGATTATGGAGTGTCAGCCCTCTGGGAAGTGTTTGGGGCTCCATCAATCAGCAGCAGGCTTGGAGGGCCAGGAGCATTGTGTTAACTTGAGTTTGCAGGGAGTCAGTAATCTGATCGCCAGGCTATTTCTTCCAGGAGACAATGGGGGGGGGGTGTGATTTTCTAGTTTTCCTGGTCATCTGGATAAATTTTCTGGTCACCTATCTTCTACTTAGACTCTCCCTGTACCTAAATAAAGATAACTATTGAGATGTGCACAAACCAGCTCTTCCAAGTCTGACCCATGATACTGGCGGCCAGATTCTGCCATTCTGCCACATTTATTTCGTGCTTACTGAATGCCAGGTGTTCTGTCAAGTCCTTCAACAACATTGTCTCATTTATTTCGTGCTTACTGAATGCCAGGTGTTCTGTCAAGTCCTTCAACAACATTGTCTCATTTAATCCTGACCATGACTCTATCGAGGAAGCTAAGCCTCAGAGAGATTAAATAATGTTTCACAATCACATAGCAATTAAGTGTGTGAGTCAGAATTTGAACTCAGGATTGTCTGATTCCAGTCGACCATCAGTTAGTAACAGTTGTTTATGTTCCAGACTTAGGGCTAGGGGTATAGAGATGAATGAGACACAGTCCCTGCCTTTGAGAAGTTCTCAATCTAGTGGATGAAACAGAAAGACTTGAACACAGATAATTCTATTTAGGGCAACAATAGAAGTTTGGAGAATTGATGTGGAATCAAGGGCATGGCCCCCTGTGTTTGGGGGGGCGGGCAATGAACCTGGGAATGCTTCCTAAAGGGGTTTGAGGAGCATTTGAGCGAGCCTGAGAGTAAAGGACCCACCTCCTTACACTGAGTACAGAGACTCTATCTTCATGGAGACAGAAAAAGCTGATAAGCCATCCTTAACTTCAAGGTTATTTTCCTGTGCCCCCTTCTCAGGGGGTGATGCCAAGGATGTGCCTCCCTGGAGTCTGTGGTTAATTCCTGCTTCTAGACCATATGCCTGGTACCCTAGACCCGGAAATTCCCTGCCCAAATGGCCCTGAGCCTTCCCCGGGTCTGTCCTCCTTGTGGGGCTTGCATACCCAATGTACACATTCCTAGGACCTGAGGTGGCCAAGAAGAGGTTATTTGCAGGGTTGGAGACTGTGGTCTGAGCTTGGACAAGCAGCCTAGGGTATTCACATGTGTATGTGTAGGTCTCCTTGTTGTATGGGAAGGAGTTGGAGCATAGAGGTAAGCAACTGACCAGAGTCCAGAGGCTGAGGCCCAGGTCTGATGGACACTTTCAAATTCAAACCTTTGAGATTATTATGAAGGCTTTTTTTTTCTTTTGAAAGAATTTTACAGGAGTTGCAAAGCTGAGGTCTTGTATATTCTTGACTCAACTTCCCCTAGTAAGAATAGTTTACACAACCATAGTACCATCATGAAAACAAATCAACATTGGCACGTACTAGTGACTGAATGGCAGACTGAAAATGAGTAACTAGTGCTTAAGCCAGAAAGGTCCTCATCTCTGAGAGGTGACTGAACCTTCCAAAGCCAGAACTGGGGCCTTGGAGCTTGGGACTTTCAGATCTTGTTAGCATACTTACCATCCTCGGAAACCAGAGGTCTTGGGGACTTGGAGGTTCACCCAAAGGCCAAGCCTTAGCCAGGTGACAACTTGATGTCCTCTTCAGCATTCTCCACGTTTATGATCTGATGAGGGAGCAAATCATGTCCTTTAGTTCTTAGATACATTACACAAGAAGCTCCCAGTTTCTAAAAATCAGGAATCTATATTAGGTCATGTTAGATTTTAGAATATTAGATTATATTAGACTATACAGGTGTTTGAGGATGCCAAATGCTGCATGCAGATACACACACATGCAAATTCTCATTTTTTTCTTAATTCCCTTCTTTTCACCTTGCTCTCTACCTGCTGAAGAGTAACAAGCATTCGGCTGGAGTCAGATGGCCTGGCTCTCTGCTCTGAGCTCAGTGACCTTGGGCAAAAACTGTCACCCCTTCTTCACCTTCTGCCTGGCACCTGAAAGGAAACTGATCTGTATGATCTTCAAAAATCTCTTCTACCTCCAACCATTATTCTCCATTCTCTGTGCATGATTTTCTCTCTACCCACCTTCCCTCTTTCCACAACTTTTTCACTTCTCTCAGTCCTTCCCTGTCTCATTTTTCAGCTTTGCTCATCTTTTCTTTTTCTTCTCATTCTGTTTTTCTACATTTTCTTGTGTCTCCCTCACCTCTTCCACCTCTTTGACTCCCTCTCTACCTCTTTCCTGCTTCTCTCATTCTCTTCCTTATCTCTCCCAGGAGTTCCATCCCTCCATGTAGCTATAATCTACATTATACACAGGGCTTCAATGACCCACCAAATGCTGTGGCAATTATTTTAAGTGAGGGGGGAAAAGAGGGAATTAAATCATAGCATTGGCAGCTGGCAATTTGCTTCAATCACAGAAAAATGTCCCCGGCTTCCTTGAATATTGAAACATTGATGAAGAACAGATTTTCTCTGGCAGTGTGAATTCCCTTCTGTCCAAGTTTGGCAGAGGGACTGCCTTGCTTGATATTATTCTAGGCGTTTCGATGCATTCCCTGCTTAGCAAAGTTGGAAATTGTTTTAACCAACCACTGTATTGATGTAACACTACTTTTATTTGTAATGAGGGTGTATTAAAATACATATACATTTTCACTGATTTGTGGCTCTGGGGAGGCCAGGATCTAATGACATCTGGCCAGGGGGGCCTGGGTTTTTCCACCCTCTCTCTGTGGGGAGAGTTCTGGAATTTAGGCACTCCCCCTTATCCCTACCCTCTTGTTAGATTTCACTGATTTTAATAAACATTTTCCTTTCTTTGGTTTCCTCAGTGACATAGAATCAAATACGTCAGTTGGAGGGTCTTCCAGAGGTCATCTACTCACACTGACAATGGGCCTGGATTGGGAAGGGCCTGAATGAGTGGTTAGGGATGATATAAAGAAAAGAATCAAATATATGGAGAAAATATATGGGTATAGATATGCAGCGATTTCATTGTGATTCAGCCACGTATAGGAGGACACAAAAGTGGATGGGTGATGAGAAGAAGACTAGTGGAAGAAGCTGTGAAGAAGGGTAGGGACAGTTTGGTAGGGAGGAGCACTGGGGTATTGAGAAGGCCAGAAGCAATGGCTACTGACAGGGAGCTTCTTTTTTTTTTTTTGGTAAAAACCTTTAGTGTCTTCTTTCAGGGTAGATCCATCCTTTTACCAGCTGGTGACCTCCCCACTCAAGAACACCTGGATGTGAAGCTCTTTGTGTCAGAGCCATGGTAATTATGCTCATAGGATTCCAAAGTTACCTGAGTTTTTTGAAAGGATAGTATAGTCCAGGGGTCTTCTGAGAATGCCCTGAAATTAAAAAAATTGCATATGTGCCCCCCCTTTTTTTCTGGGGCGTGGGGGCAAGGTACAGCTTTCATCATTTCTAAAAGAGACTGTGATCCAAAAAGCATTCAAACCAGTGGTCCAGTTCAGTCTCCATGTTGACTCTCTGGGAGACCAAGGACCAACAAGGTGATGTGGCTTAACTAAGGCCTTGTAGAGAGTTATTATAATTCTTTCCATCTAGAGATGATAAAACTGACCAGGGAATTCTAGGGGCTCAAACAGCTGGCAGCAGACCCAGGTTGCAACTAGCTGGTGTCCTGGCTCTCAATCCAGGCTTCTTTTGTCCATCACCATTTTCCTCACTAAGGTACCACTACCTCCTTATGTCTCCTCGTCCACATCAGGCAGCAGCAATGGCTGTCCATCCCAGACTTCACCCCCTGCTTCTGAGAATTGACAGTCCTAGAAAGGTGTGTGAATGGGGCTTGTTTTCACGAGACTAGCGTTCACTGTGATCTTGTTTAAAGTCAACATTCTAATGCACAAAGTAGTGGCCCCAACATCTTTGGTTTAGGGGTCTGATGAATGGAAACTGTGAGACTTGAGGTTAATACTGTTTGATGCAACCCCATAAATCTCCACTTACTATACCTAGAACTCATGCTCAATTTGCTCTAAACTCAATTCACTTTCAAAATCAAGTGGGGGCAGCTCATAAGGGACAAGAGGGCTTGGTAAGAATTTGAGTCTTTCTATGTCACTTCTCACTAGGGACTTTAAGCCCTGGCTCCTCTGAATAGTTTTCTATCCTTTGAATATACCACTCAACTCCATGCCTTTTGTGTAAGCAGTTCCTTTAGACTGAAATGCCCTTCTTCTGGAAATGCCTTCTTATTTTGTAAGACTTGACCCTAAAGTTTCCCCACTGTGAAGCTGTTCCTGACTCTCCTAGGGTAAAGTTGGGTCTCCCTCTTTCTTGTTCATGTGCTTGTTACAGAGCTTATGAAAGGGTTTGGTGAATATTGGTGTAGATATCAATGTCCTGGCTGCACTGTGAGCTTCTGGAGGATGGGGACTGTATGAATAGAACACTAAAGGGCAGTGATTCTCACTGGGGACCATTTTGTGCCCCTCCTCCTGAGGGGCAGGGCTGAGTGCAAGTGTCTTCTAGTGGTCAGAATTCAGAGATGCTACCAAACATCCTGCAATGCCCAGGACAGTCTCTACAACAAAGAATTATTGGGTCCAAAATATCAATAGTGCCGCTGTTGAGAAACCTGCCATAGGAGACCAATAACCTGTGGTCAAATTCCTCAAACAATTGACAGAAATTTGTGAAGGTTTACAGTCTGAGAAGAGCATTAACTGTTTCCACCTCCTGGTAGACAAAACAAGAAACTTAAAAAAAATATTGATTTCAGAGAGGAAGGGAGAATGAGAGAGATAGATACATCAATGATGAGAGAGAATCATTGATCAGCTGCCTCCTGCATGCCACCCACTGGGGATTGAGCCCACAACCCAGACATGTGCCCTGACCGGGATTTGAACCACGACCTTCTGGTTCATAGGTCAATGCTCAGCCACTGAGCCACACTGGCCTGACAAAACAACAAACATTTTAAAGAAAGTTTCAAACACTCCACTTGTGTTCTAAGAACTTTTTGTGAATCTGTCAGCCCTTGGAGAAGATGACATTGAAGATTCCTTCCAATCCAGATATTTTAGAATTCAGTACAATCAAATATGTCATAAGGCTTCTGGCTCTTTAATTGGGAGACCTCATTTAGGAAGACTGCATCCTTTTGAAACTCCTCTCATGTTCTCAAAGGCAATAAAGTTCTTTAAATTAAGACTTTTTTCCTATTTGAGAAGTTATTGCAAGATGTGAGACAGACCACAAATAGAATTTTAGGCACATTCTACCTAATCAGCCATATTCTGAGTGTTTATCTTGGAACAAATACATGGATGAACTATTCTTAATAGTCAGCATATAAACTAAGAAATTTTATGTAGCTCCCCTCAAACCTTTATTGGAAAAGCATGCTAGTTAGGAAGGCTAAGGCAGAGACAGTGCCAACATGAGGATCCATTCAGGAGGAGGCTAGAACTGGGATGCTATTGAGGGGAGGGATGTGCAAGCACATGGTAAGGAAGGAAAGCAGAGGGAAGGATAAAAGAAGGTGGTTTGGTGAGTCAGGAGGATGAGGGAAAGGCAAGGGGCAAGAGAATGGGGTGGGTGCCACAGGGAGGCTGGCCCCATGGCAGTGAAGGATGGGTTTAACAACATGGTCTTAGGTGAATGAGTCATTTGGGGAGGAGAGTTCAAGACCATGGGTAAAGATTACTTTATCTCTAAGAGCAGTGGTCCCCAAACCCAGCCACTCATCACAATTACCTTAGCCCCTTTAAAAATATTCAGATTGCAATGCCCCATCCCTGGAGGTTCTGCTTCTGTAGTCTTGGCTGAGGCTCAGGGATCTTAAATTCACGAAAGTTCCCCAGATGATTCTGATGCTTATCCAGATTTGGGCATCCAGTGCCCCAGATTAGAGAACACTGTTGAGGTGCTGATGCCCAAAGAGTGGCAAGGATACTGATTATCAAAGTAAATGAACAGATCTGGGACTACTCTAGATGCTGGGAAGGGTGCAAGACACAGGGGGCTCTGTCCTTACAGGGTTCAGAAAAGGCAGTGGGTGCAAATTAAAAGAGAATTGAGCCCTAGCTGGTTTGGTTCAGTGGACTGAGTATCAGCCCACAGACTGAAGGGTCCTGGGTTTGATTCCACTGAAGGGTCCTGGGTTTGATTCCAGTCAAGAGCACGTACCTTGGTTGCAGACTCGATTCCCCAACACTGGTCGGGGCTTGTACAGGAGGCAACCAATTGATGTGTCTCTCTCACATCGATGTTTCTCTGTCTCTCCCAATTCCCTTCGAATGAGGGAGAAAGAGAGAGAGAGAGAGAGAGAGAGAGAGAGAGAGAGAGAGAGAGAGAGAGAATTGACCCTGTAAGCAATACACGAGGGCCTTATAAGTGGCAATAAGTGATCACAGTGGCTGGGATTATCAGAGCCATCAGAGCAGGGGTGAGACAGATGAGAGCCCTCCTGGAATGATGAGGAAAATTTCAATGGGGAGGGTGGACTTAGCTAAAGACTTTAGGCCTAGAAAGGCTGGGAGACTATAAGAGGAGGAGGATATGAGGTGAAGGTGTGAAGAGTTTGGACAAAGGCTTTGGTTTGGAAGCAGGGAGGATGGTGATAGCTAGTAGTCTTTTGGGAAACTCAGTGGATGGGTACCAGGCATTGCCCGGGAACCTCTAACCCCCTCCTTATCTCAGGGCTGTGCTATTATCTTTGTCAAAGAGAGGCCTGCTCTAGAAGCTCCCAATGGTATATCCACCATTGAGGAAAGTCCTTGAATGGGAGAGTTTAGAAACTCTTGAGGACACCGCTGATGTCCAGGCTGCAGCCATTCCCCACATAGGGGGTGTGATAAATCTGTTCCCAATCTTACAGTCCTGTCTATAAGTCTTTCTCTTTCTCTCAAAATAAAGTTGATTAGATGATTTTGCTCTTCAAGAATGGCCTTATTAAAAAGCTTGCATTTATTGAGCAGTTATTCCATACCAGATATATAGCAAAATGGTTTCAGTATATCTTATTTAATTTTAGTGTAATCTCTTAAATATCTATCTATCTATCTATCTATCTATCTATCTATCTATCTATCTAGATTTATTATAAAAAATTGTCTCATGTGGTTATGGGCTGGCAACTCCAACTTCTGCAGAGTTGATGCACCAGTTCAAGTCCGAAGGTAGCAGGCTGCTATAGGATTAGGAAGGGTTGATGCCGCAGTTCAAAGACCATCAGGAAGGAGAATTTTCTCTTCCTTGGGAGATGGTCAGGCATTTGTTCTATTCAGGCCTTCAGTTTATTGGATGAGGACACTCACATAATGGGGGGCAATCTGCTTTACTCAGTCTACTGTTTAAAGGTTAATCTCCTCTAAAAACAACCTCACACAACACTCAGAACAACATTTGTGTTATTCATAGTGTCCAAATATCAGGACACTCCATAGCCCAGCCAAGTTGACACAAAAATTTAATCATCATAAGTACTATGAGGATAAGCATCCTTATTTTAAAGATGAGGAAGAGAGGCATGGACAGGAGATTCATGTGCACAAGGTCACATAGTGGTAGGTGGCAGAGCTGGGGTTTCAGCTTATGTAGCCACTGCCTGATCTTCCTACCTACCTCATGGAATGGGCAATGGACAACTACTCTTGTTGTGATTTAGTAGACTAAAGTGGACATCCCTAGAAATGTCCCTACCACCACCTCGCTAGATGCCTGGAGTTCCTTCAGAAAGTGAAATCTTTTACAGGACCCCATTGAGCATTTTGCCTTGACTATGGTTCTTTGGTTCCCGGGGTCAGAAGGGTATGTTTTTCCATCAGTTAGCCAATCATCAAGCTTAATTCTTTTTTTTTTTTTTTACAAATATATTTTATTGATTTTTTACAGAGAGGAAGGGAGAGGGATAGAGAGTTAGGAACATCGATGAGAGAGAAACATCGATCAGCTGCCTCCTGCACACTCCCCACTGGGGATGTGCCTGCAACCAAGGCACATGCCCTTGACCAGAATTGAACCTGGGACCCTTGAGTCCACAGGCCGATGCTCTATCCACTGAGCCAAATTGGTTAGGGCAAGCTTAATTCTTTTTGATTTATCTAGCAACACTGCATCCTTATTGGGCTAAGGAATGGAGGACTGAAAAAGTCAATTCTGCAGGAACAAGTTTGTTTTCCTGTTCCTGTGTTCCTCTGTGGGGTATCTAGAATAGTCCAAGAGCAGCAAAAAGACACTGAACTCCTGGATGAAGTAGCAGGCTTCTGAAAAGAGCCATGCTTACTTAATATTTCCAGTGGTGGGGACTTCACTACCTCACAAAGTAATCCATTATATTTTTAAGAAAACTCATGGAACTTTCTTCTCAGATTGAAATTGCTCTATTCTGGAGTAACAGAATAAATAGTCTCTTTCTTACATGAACGCTTTCCAAATATTTGAAAACAGGGATTATTCCCCATGAGACATTTATACTCCAGGCTAAATGCTTCTAGTTCCTTCTAATATTCCTTTTGTGATTTGGTTTATAGAGCCTTTTTTTTGGCATTGTCCTCCCCTGGCTATGGTCTATGCCTTCCTTTAAAAATCCCAAATATTGTAGTTCTGATCTGACTAATGCATTTAGTTGAATGGAAATATCACCTTAATGTTTTGGCCATTAGGTATTTATTGAAGTATCCAGGTTGCATTAACTTTATTAATAACATTTATTGTTTTATATTGAGTCTGTAGTCAACTTAAATTAGGTCTCACCATGCTATTCTCCTGCACTTTATATTTAAAAAATATTTTAAAATATATTTTTTATTAATTTCAGAGAAAGGAAGGGAAAGGGAGAGAAAGATAGAAACATCAATGAGAGAGAAACATAGACGGGCTGCCTCCTGTATACTCCCCGCCAGGGATCAAGCCTGCAACCTGGTTATGTGCCCTGACCAGGAATTGAACCAGCGACCTCCTGATGTATTGGATGGTGTTCAACCACTGAGCACACTGGCCAGGCATCACTTGATATTTTTTATTTAAAATTTAGAATTGTACATTAAATATTCCTGTTAATATGTATTTTTGTTATTTGATCCATATCTTAACCTAATTCTGCCTCCTAACATCTTGCTGCTGATATTTGGCTAGGGGAGAAAGTGAAGAGGCATGGAAGAGAAAGTCCTCTTGGTTCTCACCTCTGTCCTCTTCTGCTCTGCTGGTGGAGGAAGAACTGCAGAGTTGGAGCTTCCTTGGGGAGTAGAGAATCATGGAATTTCATTAGAGTGGGGTTAGGATTCAGGCCAATATGTGGACAGTGAGTCCCACATACATTTTCCTTTTCCATTTTCATTCATCCTAGGGATCTGAGACAAGGATGCATCCAGGGTCTAGGGACAGTGAGATCTGGATGCAAAGACCTACTGCAAAGGCTCCAATTATTAGTCAAAGCATATATATATATATATATATATATATATATATATATATATATATATACCCTTTATGCTTTCCTTGGGGGCTCAGTCTAATCTCTTCCAGAGCTTTGGGCCTGGAAGCAATGAAAGATGTGGTCCTGGCCCTCAGGAAAAAAACTATGATTGGTTTGGGGAAGAAAACGTGCATGCGTGAAACCACAGCAAACTGCCTAGGAATAAAGACAAATTTGTGGTAAATGGCGTGGAACTGACCACAGCCCACATGAGGGGCTATGGGAGGAGGAAGTAGGAGAGAGATGGATCCACCAAGGAGTGTCTCAGAGGAAGTGGGAATGGAGTTGGGTCCTGAAAGATTTGGAACGTGAAGAAAGTAGGAAAGACTTTACAAGGTAGGGAGGGGCATGAACAAAGTGGGTGGTGATGACAACTCTGCAGAGACCTGGGATGGAAAACAGACTGGTTCTTTTCCAGGCAATGGAAAAAATTCTCAGAGAGAAATACTTTGTGGTGAGGATCTGACGCAACTTTGCCTTTTTTTTTTTTTTTTTTTTTTTTTTTTTTTTTTTTTTTTACTATCAGCCTAGTCCAGGCTCTCTTCCTCTTGATTCCAGATTCATTCTTCATGACATCTTTGCTGGTCTTCTTGCCTCTATTTTCCTGAATTCTTACCCAAAATACATATTAATTTTTTTCAAATACTGAGAATGAACAAGACACAAAGAGGCACATTAATGCATTCCCAGTTTCAAATATTCTATCTCATTGTTCCTGTTTGTTGACCCCTTCCTGACAGCCTTCACATCTCAGTTATTCACCTAGAATATATAGTAACACTGTTATTAATAATGAATAATAGTGGCTGACCTCCAGAGTGAAATAGATACATTAGATTTTACATATGCTAGGAGTTAAACATGATGATTATCCAATGAGGTAGGTACTATTATCACCCCCATTTTATAGATGAGAAAACTGAGGCATATAAAGGTTAAATAAATAGTCTAAAGATGCACAATAAGTGGCAGCACTGGGACAATCATAAGCAGTTTGACCCCAGATTCTGCCCTATTTATACCACTACTTCGCCACAGAAAATACAGGGTCAGGTCTTCCAAGAGAAAGAGTGAAAAAAAGGAATTTTTTTTGACACCTAGTACAAGCCACCCTTTGTGCTAAGGCATTGTACATAGGTCATCTCAGTTCATCCTTACCCCACCCTGAAAGATAGATATCATTACTTCCATTTTACTAATAAGGGAGACAGATGTCAATGAAGTAGCTGCTCTTGGGCACACAGCTGGCACAGTGGGTAGTCAGAGCCTGTCTTTTCACCAGAGTCCAAGTGTTACCATTGCAAATGTGAACCAGCTCCCAAGCAGCTGGTATAAGGAGGATGAGAATGAGCCACATGTGAGCAGAGAGAGCCTAAGAAAACTTTCCTAACCATAAAAAAGCACCCCACTTCAGTCCATGCGACACAGCTGGGCACAGCTGGAAGATAGCAGTGAGGCAGTATCTGGAGCCAAGTGCTGCTGATTCATACTTTGAGAACAAAGAGTCTGGGCTGATCTTCTGTGCTTATGTGCAAAGAATCTGAGAGAGCAGCAGGCAAGCAGCAGTCACTGCATCAAAAAGCATCCGTACCCTTTGTACAGTGCAGCAAAGTTAGTCCACTCACAGTGGCCTCTTTAGCCTACACCAAAACCCAGGAGGTAAATGCCACCTGCAGTTGATCTTTGATTAATCAAGAGGGCAGGCACCCAATTTTAATAATTTTGGAAAACCCAGGTGCTCTGTTTCTTTATCTGCTTCCCTTCAGAATAGGGTAGGAAATAGGGAAAGAGAGGGATAGAGATGCTTTCCACCAGCTCCCGAGGCTCTAGAGTAGGACTTCTCCAATTTTCCTGTGGGTCAGAATCACCCTGAGGTGATTGCTACAACTAAAGTGTTAAAATGGATTGTTAAAGCCCTGAAGGGTATGGCTCAGTTGTTTGGGCGTTGCCCCAAGTACCAAAAGGTTGCTGGTTGGATTCCGCATCAGGTTACATGCCCAGGTTGCAGGCTTGATCCCCCAAAGAAACATCAAGGAGGCAGCTGATCGATGTCTCCCTCTCACATCAATGTTTCTCTCTCTCCCTCTCCCTTCCTCTCTCTCTAAAAATCAATAAAAATCTTTAAAACACACACACACACACACACACACACACACACACACACACACACACACACAAACAAAAAAACCCCCAACTAGATTGTTGGAAGAAAATCTTGGTAAAACTAAGATAGTGGGACCCCACTCCCAGGGTTTCTGATTCACGAATTTTGGGGATAGACTTCAAGAATTTACATTTCTAACAAGCCCCAAGGTGACACTGATGCTGCTGGTTTGGGTCCACACATGACCTCCTCAGGGTGGACATCCCCCTCCCTCTCCCCTTTAACCTCCACTCTTGCATTGAACATACTGGATGCATACATTGGGGTCTTGGCAAGAAACAGCATTCATCTTGGATGGTTCAAACTTGACTTTAATGGACAGCTACTTATAGAAGTGTGGGCAGGATATTAACAGGGCACACAAGGGAAGTTGAGGCACCCAGAGACCAGCACCAGTAGGAAGTGGTGACCATCCTAGGCTACAGTGTTTCCAGAGCTTGGTCAGGGCTGGGCTTGTGGAGGATGGGCTGCATTGTGGGGAGATATGCTAGAAATGCAGCACAATAATAGGTGAAGCCATTTCCAGGGGTCCCAGGGCAGAGAATGGACCTCGGATGGGGTGGAGGCAAACAGAGTATGACTAGCACACTGGGCAAGATGCTGCTCCTCTTCCTCACTGTGCCCCATTCCTCGACAAATACCTTTCCTCTTTCAGAAGCTTACTAGAGGCCAGCTGGCCCAGCAGAGAGGGGGCACTGAATAATGTCCACAGTCACTCTCAGCCCCCAGTCAGTAAACTGGGATCTTGACCCTGCCTCAATGGTGTTGGAGACCTCAGGACTCTGAGAGTGCCCGTTAGCAGAGCTGTCTCTCCTCAGCATTCATCCTCTTTACAAACTCTCCCTGCTACCTCAGATAGGATGGTGATATTTCCATCGCCTTCTATGGCCTCCCCATGGTCAGGCATGTTGGGAAAAGGCTCACTGCTTCTGTAGCAGCCTTCATGGGACTCTGAAAGGAGAGCTTGGAGGAGTTGGGGGGATAGCGTGGGATGGCAGGCGAGGGGAGGGGACAGAGAGTTTCAAGTTATTTCCAGACCAAACCATAAGGAACACACAGTGCTTGGCTTTGGCTCAGAAAGACCTCCCTTTCCATCTATGGAACAATGAAAATGAAATCTCTTCATCCTTAGGAAAGAAAACAAAGAGAGAAGAGGGGAAAACAAGAGGCACAGGAGAGGACTGTCCTAGAGCTGCCTGCCAAAGGGCCATGTTGCTACTGGTCCCAGCTGGCAAGTGTTTAGTGTCTCAATTTACCTTTTTGTGGATGTCAGGATGTTTTCCTGAGCCACACAGCAAGATCTCTGTGTCAGATAACCCCCTCCGTGGTAAGATCATCTGTGAGCATGTTTAAGAAACTGTGGGCTGGCCAGCGGTTTCATAACCTGACATGGAAATCAGTGGGTGGCAGACAAACTGGGAGGCTCTCACACCCTCAGGACAAGGAGAATTGGCCCTTCTCCATGGGAAGGGGTGTATGTGGGTGGGAGGTGGATCTTGGGTGCTAGGAGGGTGTCTTAGGCAAAGAATGGTCTAGGCCCGTGGTCGGCAAACTGCTGCTCGCGAGCCACATGCGGCTCTTTGGCCCCTTGAGTGTGGCTCTTTCTAAGCCTTAGGAGTACCCTAATTAAGTTAATAACAATGTACCTACCTATATAGTTTGTTTAAAAAAATTTGGCTCTCAAAAGAAATTTTAATCGTGGTACTGTTGATATTTGGCTCTGTTGACTAATGAGTTTGCCGACCACTGGTCTAGGCCCTCCCCAGGTGGTTAAAAGGGTCTCTTCTCCCGCAAGTTTCTAGTTCTTTTTCTTCTTGAGGTAAAAACAAAAAAACAATGGAAGCCTGCATCTCTCAAAGGCTCCTGAGCCTTGAAGAAGAGGCACCTTATGAATTAGGGCCAGGAAGCTCTGGCTGGAGACAGAGAAATGGACTCCCTATAGTTTGATGGTTCTTTATTCTCTGAGCTCTGTGTAGAGACCTTGGCCTCACCCATCTTATCCATGAATCCCTATCTAACTCTATCCTTGAATTTGCCTCTCTACCATTCTGAGCCCTATCCCCCCAACACAGAGTTTTCTTCCTGTCCCCTTTGACACTGATGTCACAGGAACAATTGGGAAGAGGACAAGCTTAGGATGTGCATTCATGATGCTGCCAATTTGGAAGGGAACAGAAATGGTCTCTGACCAGGTCCTGTGGAAAGAGGAGATGCTGGTGTTGGAGGAAGCATGGCAGGTTAGGGGGAGGCAGGGACAGTAAAAACAAAAAAACAATGGAAGCCTGCATCTCTCAAAGGCTCCTGAGCCACTTCTACTGCCTGCATGGCATTTGGAGGTGAGAGACCTAAACATCTGATCTGGGATACCTGGTAGAGTAGAAGGAGTGCTGGATGGCGGCTCAGGGCTCCCAGGGTGGAGTTTGCCTTCTGCCATAGTTCCATTTCGGGGAGACATTTCCTCTCTGGGTTGCTAATTTCCCAGAGCTGTAATAAGGGGTCTGGCTAGATGAGCACTGAGATTCTGTTCAGCCTTGATATTCTGAGATTCTATGGCCTGGTTGTTGCCTCCATAGTGTTTCATGTCCTCAGAGACCTCTCTTGGACTCACAGTCATGTTTTAAAGAGGAAAACAAGATTTGAAAATCCATTACATTTGGGAAATGCACCTTCCTGACACCATTTTGGTAATTATGGAAGCTGGCCCAGGCACTGCACACTGTGATTTCCGGAGAAGCTTGATTATTAATGAGATGGGGCCATTTTCTGGCCCTTGAACATCATGTGTTGTGGCTAATGTTTCCATCCAGACACTTCTTTTTCTCCTGGGAGCTCCCACTTCCACAGTCTCATGCATGACCCTGTCCCAGAGCTAAGTGTTATCTTGAAACTTCTAAGTTGGATACATGATGCTATTTTCTCTTTATGCTCTGATCTAAGTCAAGTACTCTGATCAGTGGTAGAGCTAAAAGAATATGGGGAACATGGGAGTGGGTCAAGACTGGAAGGAGAGATTCAGAGCTGATGGAGGAACCAGTAAGGCTTTGTCCTTGGAATCTGACAGATCCAGGGCTCAACCTGGCAGCTACCATTAACCAGCTCTGTGACTCAGGGCTATTCATTTAATCTTCCCAGCCTCAGTTTCCTCATCTGAAAAATGTTTATCCCCCTTTGATGCTAAAATTACACCCACCTTTGGGGGCAGGCAGGAGGATGAAATAAAAACATCTATGCAAAGTATTTCTTTCATGTCCTAGTTCAAGTTAGATATTCAATTCATGAGTTTCCTTTCCTCTTCCTTTTAAATTTCTGGGAGGAAAGTGAAAGGAGAGAGTGACCCATTCTGGAGAAAGAAAGGCTGAAGGATGATTTGTAAGTATCCTTGACTTAGAGGAAGGTGACTCACAGTTATGCACATTATGCCCTGAAGAAAAAAAGAGAGAAGCTAAGTACATCACAGGAGGAAAATAATTTTAGGCAACCACAAACACAGAGTCTGGGATGGGAGAAAAGATAACCTTTTCTGTGGAGTTGTCTTTCAGCCTGTAGATGACCAGTCTTGGATGGGCACCTTGGAGTCTCTTCTCATATTTGTCTCCTTTTCTCTTCTCTTAGCCCCTCCTGAGACCTCTCTGTGCCTCTCTGCCCACGCCTCTTGGCTGCTGTGAGGCAGAGGGCCCCTTCTGACCTTCATGAACACAGGCTGTGCAGTTCAGGATTTTTCGAGTGGAGCACTCATCACACAAAAACCTTTCCGTGCTAACACTAGTGCAGAGAATTATTATGCTAAAGAAATCTCTTTCCAAACAGGTAAGGGGTGGGGAATCAAGGGAGTGAGGGACCATCAATCCCCATCTATGCATTAAAAGATGCCCCAACAACCTTTTATGAGTTTCCATAGACTCAGATCACCAAGTAGCTGGAGAGGTAGACATCAGAAGAATATTCTAAGAATGAGAGTCAAAGCCCTAGATCAGGTGAGTCACAAAAATTTCACACTCACTGCAATTGAATAGAAGATCTATTTGATTTATTATTTTTTTTTAAAAAGAGAATGGCCTTCTTGGATCAGAGAGACAAGAGAGAGAAGTCCTCAAGGCATTTTTTCCTCTAAGGTTTCATAAATCAGTTCAGACATGACTGGGTCTAATGTGGGTCCATTGAGATGGCAGCTCAGAGCACTCAGGTGGGGATTTAGTTCCCTCTGAGCCCCATCCTCAGGCTTCCCAAGCCCCCATGTGCTCAACTCCCTCCTCTCATGGGCCCAGACCCAGATTCGCAGCATGTTCTGCAAAGACATGTCTTTGTTCTGTTGCCCACTCCCAGCTTTCTCTGAGAACAAAGAGGAAGTCCAATGACAAATGTCCTCTTGCAAAGTAATTACGCTCACGGCATGGGGGCCAGTGCTTCTCAGGGCTGGCCAGCGGGGAGGGTTGGAGTCCACAATAGGTCTGCCAGGAGGGACCTGCTTTTTCTCAGGTCCTTCCATCCTAATGGAGGTTGTATTCCCACATGTGACTGTCCCAGTGTTGACACTGTGGGACACAGGGGCCTCAGGATATGTCCTCGACCATGCTGGCACAGTGCACAAAGCCACAACTTCCAGGCTGCAGTGGTCACTGGATGCTGCAGGCTTTCCCACACGTGGCAGGAGAGGGTGCTTAAGGAAGGCCTTTGTTCCCTCAGAACCTATGAATCAGCTCATAAAAGAGAAGGCTGGGTTGCCAAGGTCATGTGTGGGAGAGGAGGAAAAGAGAGGAATTGGTTACTCTTTATGTAATGACAGGGGCCAACAGTTCTTCACTGAAGGAAGGGACAGAAATAGTAATAAAAGAATTTAAGTTAGGAATGAGCAGGAGGATATTTCAGCACCAGGACCAAACAGAGACAAATGGGCTACATTTCTTTCCTGTGGACATTCTTCAGAAAGGAATAAGACTATGGTTGAGAATCCTAGCTGGAGGCAGGGAAATGATCTCCCAGTTGTGCACGATACTTACCAGAGGTGACCCTCTAAAATGGCCCAGGGCACAGGACCGTGGCATGTTCTAGAATCTCTGCCACCAAGTAGGAGTATTTCAGAGATATCTTCTCCGAAGGGCACAACTAGAGCCCACAAAGAGGTCCTGAGTAAGAAGGTGTTGGCCGACTAGAAGGAGAACTGTTTAACAACAGAAGCTGTCCAATAGTGGAAAGGACTATTTAATTAAAACACTGAGCTTCCCGTTGCAGGGAGTATTTAAACCAAAGATACAAGTCTGGAATCCTTTGGAGGGTGGACTTGATGCCCTTTTAGACTCCTTGGCAAGGCGCAGACACTCCGTTTCTTATTTTCCCACTTGTCTCTAAAGTTAACAGACTGAGAGCTATAATTCCTTCTGGTGGAAAGGTTGCTCCATTAAGCCAGGGTTTGTTCACTGATTTATTTACTTGTCCTTTGAAGACCTACTATGCACTGGGCCTGGACATACAAAATGAACAAACACATAGTGACTTGTATTCAGGGACTGCACAGTATATTGAAAAGGCAGACATGGAAACAGGTCAATTGCAACTTTGCATGGCGATGACTAAATAGGAGCACTGAGTAAGAGCTGTGAAAGCAAAGAGGAGGGAAGAAAAGCAGTGTCCCCTGGAGGGGTAGGAGAGGGCTTCTCAGAAGAGCCAACTTTTCAGCTGGCAGCTTACCCCCAATCCAATTCCATCCCAGTACAGTCCATGTAGACTTACTGGATGTCTGCCACTTATAAGGCAAAGAGAATGGACGCAACCATGCATTCTCTAAGGAGCTCTTCAGAAGCAAGTTCAAATTTGTACCCTCAGACTTATGTGCCTCAGGGTGAGGTTTACACAGATAAACAAAGCCTGGTCTTTAAGGACCAGTAGCCCCTCTTTCCAGGTTGTGTGTCTTTGGTTCTGGTGTAGAAGCTGGATCAGAGAATGCATGTGAATAGGGTGACCACTTGAAAGGGTGTCACAGGGCAGCAGTAGGAAATTCAATTCTGTGGTCACCTGCCCTTTCTTGGGATGGAGGTCCAAGCAATGATATGTGGCTGTCCAAGCAATGACATCATGGACAGAGGGGGCAAAACATGTTCTGCTGGGTCCTCATATCTCCAGTTTGCAGCCTTGGGTGAGGTCTACTGAATAGCAGCTGGAGCTGGGACATGTTTACTGTTTACCTCCTGTCTGAGTATGGAAAGAGATAGCTAAGGCAAGGGTGCTGGGTAGAGGAAGACAAAGGTCATCTCTTTTGCTCATTTTGTGTTAATGGTACCATTGAGATGATAGAAGAAGATGTCAGTTTGTCCTCTGAATTAATTACTGCAATACCAGCTACAAACACAAACTCAAAAATGTATTATAGCTCAAATACAATATTTTTTTCTAGCTCTCATAAGCCCAATATGAGTGTTTCTAATTACTGGGTGACTCTCTTCTAGGCAATAATTTAGGGACCCAAGTTTCTTGCATTTTATGGCTCTGTAACTTCAGCACATGGTTTCCAGGTTTGCACACTCATTTGTATCAAGCCAGCAGAAGAAGATGAACCATGGAGAATGTAAAGTTTTCATGCATTAGGCCTAGAAGTGACACTTGTGCCCCCATTCTATTGGTTGGAACTTAGGTGAACACATCTAACTGCAAGGGAGCCGCCTGGGGAATATCATCTAGTTGTATGGCCAGAAAGAAGAAAAAAAGAGGAAATAAATAATCAGTTTCAGTCACATATTCAGCAAGTCCTAAATAGGTTAGCCTTTTAGCAGTCTTTTCCTGTGAACACTGGCTGCTCTTAGCTCAGTCCACAGGTATGTGCAAGGAAGAGGAGTCGTAGAAGGCGGGAAAGATGGAGGGAGGAAATGCCTTAAGAAACCATAATTTTCCTTTTACTTCAATAAAACAACCTTGTGTTCCCATGGTGATTTTGTTTTCAAAGAGTGTCCTCATTTATTCCAATCCCATTCCTGGGAAGAAAAGAGGATGGTAGAGAAGATTCTTTCCACCTTTTCTTTTTTGTTTTCAATTAGTGAAGTAATTCATGCTCACTGACAAGAAGAAAAGACAACAAAATTCAGAGTATGTATGTTGCAAATATGTTTCACCCATTTTTTTGCTTGTCTCTTGACTTTGTTTATAATGTCTTTTGCAATAAATTTTTTATATTTTAATATTGTAAACTTTATTATTTTTTGTGATTTATTTACCCTTTCCTACTGCAGAGTCATAAATACATTCTTCCATATTTTCTTCCAATACTTTCATGTGTATGTTACCAAGGTTTTCAATCCATCTGGGTTTTCTTTTTGTGAATAATATGGCATAGAAATCTGATTTCACTTATTTTTTTTAACCGGATAACTAGCTAATTGTCTATCCTTTTCCAGTTATTTGAAATGACAATTTAATCATAATTTCTTCATATTCATGGCGTATTAGATTCCTATTGCTGTTTTAACAAATAACACAAACTTAGTGGCTTAAAAAAACACAAACTTATTTTACAATCTCCTAGAGATCAGAGTCTGCAGTGGTTTCATGGGGTTAAAATCAAGGTGTGGGCAGCTCTGTATTCCTTCTGGAGCCTCAGTGGAAGAATTTGTTTCCTTGTTTTTGTTTTTGTTTTCCCCAGTGGTCCACATTCCTTGGCTCTTGGCCCCCCCCTATATTTTAAAGTCAGCATTAACCAGAGAAGTCTTTCTCTGGCTGCATTACTCTGAAGCTGACTTTCATGACCCCCTCTTTAGCTTGTTACATTGGGCCTACCTGGATAATACAGGATAATCTCTTCATCTCATTCAAGGTCAGCTAATTAATTCCATCTGCAACCTTAATTCCCTGCTGCCCTGTGATGACTGAGTTGTGTCTCCCATAATTATATGCTACAGTCCTGACCCCCTAGTACCTTAGAATGTGACTGTATCTGGAGAAAGGACCTTTAGTGAGGTAAATAATGTTGCATGAGGTCATATAGGTGGGCCCTAATCTAATCTGACCAGTGTCTTTATAAGAAGAGGAAATTTGGATGTGCAAAGAGACACTGGGGATGCATGTGCACAGAGGAAAAGAGAATATGAAGAGGTAGTTATAGGGTGGCCATCTGCAAGCCAAAGGAGAGAGTTGTCTCAGAGAAAAACAGCTCTGTTGACACTTTGATCTTGAACTTTCAGTCTCTAAAACTGTGAGAAATAAATTTCTGTTGTTTAAGTCACCTAGTCTGTTGTGTTTTATTGTGGCAGCCCTAGAAATGAATATACCATGCAACATAACATATTTATAGACTCCAAGGATTAAGACATGAGTGAGGAGGCTTCTTTGGGAGGCCATTATTCTGCCTACCACACATTAGTTGATTTGTAGTTTTTCTATTCTATTGCATTTATCTATTCATTTATTCCTGAGCCAATACCACATTAAATATTTTTCTAGAGTGTTATAAGTTTTTATCTGGTGGGATGGATTTCCTTTTGTGCTCTTCCTTATTTTCATTTACCCAATATTTTCTTAATTATTCTTGTTTTTTACATATCAATATTAGAATCATCTTGTTGAGTTTCCTGAAAATTGTGATTGTATTAAATTTACAGATTAGTCTAGAACAATCAACAGTTCTGAATGAACACAATATTTTTTCATTTAATCAGGTCTTTATGTATTCTTTTATTCATAATGTTCTTTGACATTTCCTGGTAGTAGGCTTTTCAGAGATGCTTTATAATTGTCATTGATATTAGAAATAAGTTGTTCTTCCTCTTTTACCAAGGGAAACAGGCCTAGTGAGGGAAAGAGACTTGTCTGAGACCACACGGAATCAGGGAACAAGCTCTAATCAAACACCCTATGATTCCTAACTCCTGCGTTTTACCCTTGGCCACATGAAGTCTCTGGGCCAGCTTCCATTAGATCCGGGATGAAATGTGTTGTTTTAAGTCAATGCTTACATGTCCACTAGAGCAGCACTGGGCCAGGCCTGGGAACAGACTGCCTTGGAACTTGAGATGGTTTAGAGGTCATGTAAGGGTCCTTCTTATTTTACAGATGAAAGCATCATAGGATAGAGGGTGAATGAGGAGAAGTCTGAGGTGCAAGCAAAGGAGCATCTGTAAAATCACTTATTCCTTAACCCTGGCCCATTAAGCAATCATCATCAGGGAAGAAGTGTATGCTCATAAAAAATAATTGAAAATAGAGCTGTTGTTCATAATTCACAAGAAATAAAATCCAACTTTTGCTCACTGGGGAGCAGTAAATAGGCCCCAGGGCTCTTCATTAGGATGACTAGAAAGATTAAGAGTGATAAAAGAGAGACATTAGGTTAATTTGAGCATGGAAGAGAATGTGCACTATGGTTGGAGATTCCAAAGGTCTGGGAGTGCAAAGGAGAGTGATGAAAGTCTCTCAGGTTGCTCAGATCCCCTCCCTATCTGACCACAGCTGTGGGAGCAGCAGTAGGTAGCAGGAATGAGCTTGATCTTCACCATCTACCTGGAGATGCTGGGCCCTTTTCAGTACCTGCCCAGTTTGGATTCCCAGCTTCTCGCACAGCTTTAGGCAGGGGTTGTGATCCACTGGCTACACTCAGGGCTACACTGATTTGTAAATACTTCGAGGGATTTTCCAAATATCTTTCAGCAGTTGAATTCTCTCGATGGCCAATGTCTAAAAACCTGGGGAATATCGCTTATTCCTAAGCAAAGTGGGGTTTTTAGCTCCCAACTCGGCTCCACGTTTGAAGGCCTCAATTTTACAATTCAGGAAATGGAGGCTTAAGAAGGAAGTAACTTGAGTCAATATTGTTCATTAATTCTAGAAGTCTTAGAGCCTGAGACTCCAAGATAGTTCACATTTTAGGGTGTGACCCTTCCCCAGGCCCCTTTAAGCTGAGGTGTTAGATTATGAACCATAGAAATTATAGAGACCGATATGTCAATAGTAGTAGAAGTGTGTGTATATGGAAAGGGGATATACAGAGAAAGGGGATAAAGTCTTTCATTTTCCTCAGAGGTAAATGGAAGACTGCTGCTCCCTCATGGGCACAGAGGAAATGTTTATATAGGAAATTGAGTATTAGATCAATTTGTCCATTCATCGAACCATTCATTTGTCCATCTATTCATCCACCCACCCATCCATCTAATGTCTATATTAGAAATATATTGCTTTGCTGAGAAATTTGGAGTTAATGCTTGAGTCAGTAAAGACAACTGAAGATGTCTGGGTGAGGGAGTGGCTAGATGCAGGAAGTGATTCAGGGAGAGTAAGGCAGCATAAAGATAGATCTAAGAGCAAAGGCTAGATGTGGTCCTTTCATATGTCTCACAGGTGAGTTTGAATGCACTTCTTTTCTGGTTGGTATACTGAGCTAGGTTCTGGTTGTGACTGAAAAGGGGTCAGACAAAAATGAGAAGGATGTAAGAACTGGCTAGAGCCCAACATTATCAAGATACCTGATGTGATGTGGTCAGTGTACTTGTCTGGAGAAAAACCAGTTCAATAAATATCTCCTTAATTTTCCCTGTCATTTTTCATCCACCTTCCAGCCAATGGGCCTTGTGCTTTCTGGCACGAGTGTTAGAGAGGAAAGGGCTGAGGCTGGGTATTGGTACTATATATTTTTGCACATTTCTAGCCACTTCAGCAAATTCAGCAATCTGGTATATGGAACGGGTTTGGGAATTGAGGAGGGTACATTGTATAGGAAGAGATAAGGCCACAGAGCAGATAAGGGAATAAGCACCAAGAATTAACTTAGGGGCAGTGGGAAAAGAGACTCCCCTCCTCCATCTTTCATTAAACAGTTGCCTGCACAGGTCTCTGTGTTGAGGGCCCTGTAGAGTACACCACTGATCCCTGACCCCTGCCTTCCAGAGGATTAAGGCAAGGGATGAGGGAAGGAGCAAGAGATTTAGAATCACATAGATCTGCTTACCAGTTGTGTGACATGGGCCCTACTTGCTGCAAGCTCTCTGGGCCTCAGTTTCTTCAACTGGAAAATAAGGATCAAAATATCACCTGACTCATGGGCTTATTTTGCAGACTAAATACAATAACATTTGTGAGAATGACTTAAAGAATGTCAATCAGTGAACATATGAATAAGAACAAGAATTTTTCCAAAGTGATTTCCATTGTCTTTGGATACAAGCACATTAATGCCCGTTCAAAATCTTGTGTGATGATACATCTGGAATGGCTAATGTCCAGGAGAGAAGAGATAACCTAGACCCCTCAGTATTTATAAGGAAGGATGTGTTCTCAGCCACAGGGTGATTAGAATATATGGATAAAATACCCTTCCTTTTTTGGGAATGGGCACAGGTCTTATTTTTAAATTCATGACTCTGTATTGGCCATGAAGATAAAAATAGAATTTAAAATATAAATTAAATATAAAATTTAAAAATATAATTTGTTGTGCTATTATATCTAGTTGAACTTTTCATGATTTTTTGTGTGTGCCTGTTTTTTGTTTTGTTTTGTTCTGTGAATCAAATACAGAAACATAAAAGATTATTTCCAAATGGTTGGAGTTAGAGGAAGTGGGGGAAGAAACATGGCCCCAAGTTGAACTTAATGAGATTAGGGGCAGAACTCCATAGCTTCTTGGAAATGTGGTGGCCACCTTCCACTTTACCCTTGTCTGAATGGAGAGCTTCGCTGCTTGTGGTTTCTGGTACTGGTCTTCTTCTTTGCCCTGGGGAGAACCTGCTACTTGCTGATCATCAATCCAGAGCTGCAGGATGAGGTCACTACCAGGACCAGGGCTGAGAACACATCCCATTGTCTGAACATAGGGGAGCAGGGGAGGGGTGGAGGGTCAGGAGAGAGAAGCATTTTTCCTGGCACCAGTCCTGCTCCTGAGGAAATGAAGGATGTGAACATTTTCTGTTTAGTTTTAGTTTTCCTATTCAGCAACTGATAATCTCCCCTTCTGGTGAAAGCATGGGTTCAGTTAATGCTCAGGCTTTATGCCTGTTAAATTATTAAAATGCAAAATGACTACCTATTTGCTGGTGAAGAATATTTATTTCAATTCCTGAATCAATTTCAGTCTCTCTCTCTCTCTCTCTCTCTCTCTCTCTCTCTCTCTCTCTCTCTCTCTCTCTCCACTTTTCTCTGGTGCACCCTCCCCTTTGGAACTTGGGAAAATCCAATTTCCTTCCTGCCTTAATCTCTCTCCAGCGTTCGCACTGGCTCTGCTCTGCCCACACCTGCTCCCTCCAGCTGTGAGATTCCTTTTGGTAAAATACTTTGTGTCCTGCCAAGTTGTCGATGGACAAGACCCCCATGGCCACTTCCTGGCTCTCTTAATGAACACAGTTGTTCTGTTCCACCAGGTCCCCAGGAGCTCCCCGCTTCAATCTATTAGCCAGCAGTGGTTTCCACATTTAGACTGAGACCCCTGGCCTGGGCCCCCAAGTGCCTGCTCTTGACTGAGGAAAGAATTTGAAATCTAGCACTCCCGGTGCTGGTCCTAAGTGCTTTGGGCTTTACAGGCTCAACTCCTGTATCACAGGAATGTCAGGCTAAGCAGAGACACTCCAGATCTGCTGTCTCCCCAGCCCTGCGGCTAAACTATCATTATTAATGACAGTTATCACCACCCAGAACTAAGGTCATAAATAATAAGTGTCTTTCAGCAGTCACAAGAATGGCTGCAAACATTCATCATCTGCACACCTCTTGAAATAACCAGGGAAATGAACAGCAGAATGATTATGGCCAATTTCAATCTCTATGTCAATGTTAACAACATAGTTTTATTTAAAAGAAAAGTCCAAATAACATGAACTTCAGATGACAGTAATAGATAGTCTACAAAAAAAGGATTCTATAGTTAAAAAAGTTTAGAAAACTCTTTGTTATAGAAAAAAGTTAGATTCCTTTATAGAAAGACTTTTCTAGGTCTTTAATATACTACTGTGCATTGGGTATCTCCCAGAGAGGTAAGTTGTGGTTCCCCCAAAATATTTAACCTTAACTTTATTTTCCCCTTTGGCATGCCATGTGACATCTTGCAGGACTTTATTCAGTGGTGAGCTGGAAATATTTAACAACTGATTCTCTTGAGTGGAGAAAAAGCCCTAATCAGTAATGCATGCTGATTTCCATGATGTAAATCCTCCTCCTATGGCTGATTTCAAGCTATTAACACAAAGTCACTAAACATGGAGTTGGGATGAGATGAACACAGTCAGCTTTCTGTGAGCGGCCACTCCATTTAGGAATTGCTGCTCTTGTGGTATTTTCATGCAGTTCCCCTCTTTTTATTGAGAATGGGGAACTGAACAAAGCCAATAAATGTGACTAGTGTTGAACTCCATAATAAAGCGGAATAGAATGTGAAAGGAAATTCCCAGGGCATTGAATGCTTGCTCACTTCTCTAATCAGTGATCTGAGTGGACTTTCTCTGCCTGAGACCATGGTGGATGTCAGATTCTTTGATGAAGTTTCTTGGGCAGATATGTCCTTTACTGCAACTCGAATGGCCTCTTGTCTAACTGAGGATAGATGCATCAGTGCCTGTCCAGTCTTTGGACAGCTTTTCAACCTCCTATTTAGTTGGAGTCAGAACAATCTTCCTGACCAACTTACCTGCTGACACTGGGGCAACTCCCTTTGACCCCGACCAGTGTGTGTTGAATACTATTTACATAAGTCATCTGATAACACAAAGGCAATAAATTAGATTTGTACTTCAGTAGCCTTTGATATAGTGGACCACTTTCTTCTTTTTTTCATCATTATCTTCTAGATTCCAAGAAGACACCCTCTCCTGGTTCTCCTCTTTCCTCTTTGGCCACTTCAGCTTTGCTGGCTTCTTTGCTTGTTATCTAAAAGCTTGGGTCCTTTACCAGTAGTCTCAGTTTCTCTTTCCCTTCCCTTTCCTCCATTCCTTTCTCCTCTCCCTAGATGATTGGACACATTCTCATTTAAATATCACCATTTTTCTGATGACTCCCAAATTTATAATTTGAAACCAGATCTCTTCTCTGAGCTATGGACTTATATAATCTATCTGGATGTCTCACAAGTTTTTCAACTTTAATTTGTGCAAAAAGGAACTTGATGTCCCCAATACCCTGTTTCTTCCTCAACCTTCCTTATCTCTATAAATAGCATTTCCTTTACTCTAGTTGCCCGAACTTGAAATCTAAGAATAATTTTTGCTACAAATTTTGTACTTATCTCCCATATCTAACCCATCAATATTGAAGGAATAATTTCACTCTACTTTTTCCTTTTATCCTGAGTTAGCTCGAACTCCCTTCACATTTCCCTTGTATTTCGTCATTGTCCTATGGAGTTTGCCATTCCATGCCAACCTCCACTCCCAAAAGTAGATGGCAGGTCCAAGGGAACAAGGAATGTTGGGAAATTCAGATGAATGAGGTAAATGCTTCAAGAAATTTTGGTTAGTGATTTATTTCCTTTATGACTTGTGTTTCTAGGGTGCTTTCAATTTCATAGTGATTCCTCTGTATCCCAGTCTTATCTATGGGAAGTAGAGAATTCCAAGGAATTTCCCCCCATTTTTAAGATAGAGAAACTGAGGCTAAGGTTGTGACTGGACAAACTCATATAGAGGTCCTATATAGGCAGTGACAGCCAAGTCATTCCTTTGGCTCCATTTCTAGTAGTTAGAAATATAGATCAAAGTTCAAGTTTCCTCAAGAACATTGCTGTGTTGAGGGATTGGAATAAAGAAGGACCTATCCAGGTCCCTAGGTCATTATGCTTATACAATTTAGGGACCATCTTTAAGAAAAAGAACACACAATTCCATACATAGGTGAAACTTTAATTAAAATAAGAAAAGAATACCACGAGCATCACAGAATCTAGAAAATAACATTTATATTTTATTAATTAACAGATCATTTCTATAATACTTTTTTCTACATTGTTGACTGCATACTCTTTTATTGCTTTACAAGTGGCCCAGTGCATGGATTCGTGCACATTGAAAGGAAATTAATTAGAAGAAATATTTTAATATCACTATTTGCCCTTTCTCTACCACTATTTGCCCTTTCTCTAAAATAGAAGTGTCAGAGATGAAAGAAAATTAGTAAAATGTATATGAAAATAATATATAACAACAAAAACATGATATAAAAACAACAAAAACATGATATAAAAACAGTGATAAAAACAATGACTGACAAATTGATTAAACTTATTCTAATATCTCCCTGTACACCACATTAAGAGTAAAAACACTTTCAGAGTGCTTGACTAATTTCCCTTCTGATGAAGTATTTACAACTTTAATGTCACACACTCTTCAAACTCGAGAGAAAACAACATATAACTGACCATCTCCAAAAACGAGTTCAGGTAGGAATATTCCTACTCTGTTTAAAGTTTTTCCTTGTGATTTATTAATAGTCATCACAAATGCTGGCATCACAGGAAACTATATTTGAATTAATTTAAATGGGAAGCCAGTGTCAGATGGGAACAAATCAATTCTTGGAATCAGAACAACCTCTTCCCCAGATCCTGTTAATACTTCAGCTTCAATTATGTTAGGTCGCAATCTTTTGATAATAAATGTAATACCATTACAAAGACCCCATTTACCATTAAGATTTCTCAGTAGCATGATGATTACACCTACTTTCAATTTTAATTTATGACACAGCATTCCCGAAGGAGTATAATACTATTAAGAAATTTTATGAGAAAATTTTCCTTTTCAGCCTCATCTGTTGAATTGATAGAAGCATCATTCATAGGTGTGAAAATCTCCATTGAGTATATCCAAAATTCCTTCATTTAATTTATGAACATGCTCATTTTAGGACAAAGAATCGCATGTTTAGATATGTTTTTAACATTATCTATAGATATTCTATTTCCAAAGGTAGCTTCAATAATAAATCCGTTACAAATCATTTCACGGGGGATTTCAATAATATCCATTCTTAAATGAAAACTGCTATCAAGTTTGCCATCTCCAAGTTTTACTTACCATTCACTATAAGCAGAATCCTCTGATCTCATATTTGTTTTAAGAGACAACTGTCTGAAACATCCCCAAACATTAGAGTACTTTACACTCATTTGTACTATGGCCGATCGCATAGCATGCGTCACAACACTGAGACATTGTCAAAAATCCCCTCCAAATGCAACATTTAAATTTATAATTTCTTTTAGTAATCTATGGCATTTATAGCATGACTGGGTGCCATGGTGCATTCATCAATAATGAGAAGTTGGGCCTTTTTATTAGTTTTAGCAACTTCACTCTTTATATAGAGTCTAGAAATTGAAGTTTCATTTAATGGAATTGGTAATTTATATTGGGAATGAAAGGTTCTTCCACTGAGAAGTAAATTTGCAGCGATTCCTATAGATGCTATGGGTAAAACAGTACCAACACGACCTCTAATATAATGTATTAAAATTTTGTAAAGATATGTTTTTCCACTACCACCTGGACCATCCAAGAAAAAGCACTTGGGGTGTACAGTTTGATCTTCAATGGCTGAAGTTATAGTCTGAAAGGCTGCCAACTGTTCATCATTCTGAGAATTGATCAAAACCTCTGCCTGTTGTTGCTCATACAATACATCACATGTATTTGTATTCTTTAATAAAGGATAGTCTGGAAGTTTGAAATCTGAACATTTCATTCCATGCAATGTGAATACTTCTTGAATTTCGTTAAGGGCATGCACTTCACAGTTCACACAGGCACCTTCACTTTGGTGTAATTTCTAACAAAAATCTTCAATAAAATGAGATTTATTCTCATCCCATAATTTGTCTGCATCAGAAGGACATCTAAACACGCATATATATACAAAAAGTTGCCATAGTTGTTTGGGCATATTAAGGATGATTGCATCATCAATCATATCTTTCCAGATAGTGTTGTCGATTAATAATCCTCGATGTTTAGCAGCTTCATGAAAAGTATCATAAATTACACCTCCTACAGTTTGCAGATCAGCAAAACTTATCGCACCTTTTACATGTAGAAGCAAAAGTCTACGGTAATATCGTTCTGGTTCTCTAAAGCTCACAGTGAACAGTCTACTTAGTACTTTATTCCTGCCATTTTGGAGTTTTCTCCATGAAGAATTATTAAACACTTAATGTTGTGGAATCTCCCAATGATAATAATTATGTGCACCAAAATCTTCTTGGCACCAGCAAGAGCTTTATATGTATCGTGCATGCACAAGTCACCGTTTATTTTTAAACTAAAGGCCTGGTGCACGAAATTTGTGCACTCGGGGGGAAGGGGGGTGTCTCTCAGCCTGGTCTGCACCCTCTCGCAGTCCAGGAGCCCTTGGGGGATGTTCAACTGATGGCTTAGGCCTGCTTCCCTAAGCCATCAGTCAGACATCCTTAGTGCTGCTGTGGAGGCAGGAGAGGCTCCAGCTACCACCGCTGTGCTCGCCAGCTGTGAGCCTGGCTCAGGGCTTTTGGATGAGTGGTGCTCCCCCTATGGGAGCGCACTGACCACCAGGGGGCAGCTCCTGCGTTGAGCGTCTGCCCCCTGGTGTTCAGTGTGCGTCATATGTACTGGCGGGTCTGTCGGACGGTTGGACGGACGTAAAGTTGGTCACTTAGCCTTTTATATATATACTAGAGGCCCGGTGCACAAAAATTTGTGCACTCGGGGGGGGGGGGGAGGGGGGGTCCCCCAGCCCGGGCCTGTGCCCTCTCGCAGTCTGGGACCCCTCGGGAGATAAACGACCTGCTGGCTTAGGCCTGCTCCGGGTGGCAGAGGGCACGCCCAATCCCTAGTTGCAGGCCCTGGTCAGGCTCAGAGCAGG